>NW_010921722.1:93138-128423 GCF_000633955.1 Camelina sativa
AGTTCTTATCCTCTTCAATAAACGGTGATGGTATATGTTTAGATTATGATTGACGATCACCATAGCTCGGTGATATTCTTTCTTTCTATATAATTAAATTATACCCTAGGTAAAAATAATAATTATTTATGATTTTTTTAGATCAAGGACATATAAAAGATTAACTTTGTAGTTAGAAGAACGTGGTTGTGGGAGAACGGTCCACATCAGTCACACTCTTGCAAGATATATAGATGCCCCCCATTGGATATGATTTAGTCACATCAAGAGATTAGTACTAATCTATTTATTCTGTTAAAGATTTTTGGATTCGTTTTCGAAATGCGAATTATTATGATTAATGAGTTAAAAAGGTACTTCAATTAATCATCTGACACATTCAAGAATGTTTTTTTCTTTTTTTTCTTTTTTTTTCTAGAATGTTACTGTCTTCTTACTGATATATGGACGAGTTTAAAAAAAAAAAATCAAAAGTCACATCGTTTTAAAAATTGTTAAGCTAGAGGATTTTTTTTTTTTTTTTTTGTGAACATTTAGTTTTTGTAGGTTGATAAATTAGGTAGAATTAGAAGTGCTTTTCCTTTATTTCATATGTGGTGAATTTGTTTTTCCTTTTTCTGAACTAGTAATACTTTTATTTTTAATAATTTCTTCCTATGAAAGCCACAGTCTTTTTGTAAAATTGGATATTTACACTTCAATCGCCCAGCTAATATAATATCACAGTGACTGTCTGTTTTGAAATGTCATAATTTCCCCGAAAAAAACAGGATTCAAGCGTTCGATGACCGATTAAGTTGTATATTTTAGAAATATTTCAGGTCCGCGCTCCAAAATTTTTAAAGATGTAGTGATAAAAGCCACGCTTCATACGTGTTTTTAATTTGCTATCAGTGATTACTTTTAACAAATGTTTAATGCTAGTATTCGTACTAGTACTAAGTTACTAACTAAGCAGATGATGTAAAATAAAACCATTGTTGTGAGATAACTATTTTACATGATATTTATAAAAAAAAATAAAAAAAATATCAGACGATATGGATAAATTTTGACTCGTGGTTCATGTGCTGAAGTTATGCATACTTAATATTAAAATGTTACTGTATTCATAATTTATTCTAAACGGCCGAAAGATAAAGTTAGAAAAAAAGGAGAGTGAAGCCAAATAATCCATAGTACCATACCATATCATGATTAATTAACTCGGAAAAAGAATGAGTGGCTTTAATCAGTATCTCAATTAGTTATATACTTAGTTGCAGCATCATAACTAATTGGTTCTCAAATGAAACTGTATTATACAAGGCCACGTGAGGGAAATAAAAAGATTCATACCAATAAACTATTGTTTTTACATGTTAGCTTGTACCATAAGTCTCATCAACTGATAAATTGAGGGCAAATCTAAGAGCTTATTTATCTCCTTAAAGACAAAAAGAGAGGATTAGATTAGATAGAGAGCGAACCTCGATGAGCTCAACAGAGAAAGCGGTGGAGGTGGTGGCGGTAGAGGATGGAGAGTGGAGGCAGCGGCGGTTAGGGTCGAAGCAAGGGAGTGTGTTCCCAAAAGAGAGGAAGCTGGTTAAGACGATGATTATGAAGACTCTCTTTTCATCTCGATCTCCTTTAAAGTCCAAGCAGCAGGTATCAGAGCTTCCGAGGAACAAGCGCGTCCAGTCCACGCTCCGGTAGCTTTCAAATGATATTTAATATTATGGGTCTTCATTAATTAGACAAATAATATTTCCGTATGAAAGAGTAGATCATGTTTAATTATTCATGTCACCCGTATTAATGATCTCTCTTTCTTGGAAAGAGATTATATTAGTGTTGAGGATGATTTGTGTGTGTGTGTGTGTGTTTTCTTTTCTGTAAGAAAAATCGATTTTTATGTGTTACTAGTTTCACTAATCTCTTTGTATATGTATATTTCTCGTGTTGTACTGTTAATATAAGATTTATCATTTACGAACAATAATGTTTAATCAATTATCTCTATATTGTTTCCAGAGTTCAAAATGTGAGGAATAGAAAAGCTTTCCAAATACGCTAAAAACTACAAAACCAATATGAGTGTAAATAATTAATATAGTATAATCGGAGTTATGATTTATTGGCTTATACTATATTAATTTTTTAGTTAAAAAATAAAACCTTTAAGATATACGTAGATAATTATTTTGGTAATCTAAACCCAAAATAAAAAAAAGGTTGTGAATCGCTCTCCATAAATTGATAAGAACGGAACGGACGAAATAACTTTATAGACCAGCACAGCCTAGGATCATTCGAAAAGAAAAATCAATACTGATTGGTTAAAAGAATATAGTCTCGATTCGTATATAGAGCATCGTCAGACGTTCACAATATGAACGGTGTCGTATATGTAACATATTTTTTTTACTAAAATGATGCAGCATTGTTATTATATAGCACGTCACTTAAATGCTTATTAGTTATTTACAAAGAAAAATATGATCGTATAGTCAATAATACTCACCTGACTTTTAAACTGTAAAAGAAAAGTATATAGTTTATATATATAATATATATATAGATATCTGAAATGAAGACCCTTTGACAAAAAAAAATATATATATAGATATCTGAAAGAGAAACAAAGTCGACATATTACATTTACTATTTATATCAATCAATGGAAGAGGAGAGGGTTGGTCTTCTTTATTTGAAGGTAACGTACCACTGGGCACTGGTCGTCTAACTAAAAATCAAGAGAAGAAGACTACGCCGTTATGGTTCGTAGTGGATAGATAAAAAATCAAATATAGATGACTTGTACTAATTAGTACTCACTTGTTAATAACAATACTCACTGTAGTAGAATTGATAACTAATTAGTACTCCTTTTGCTGTTTGCAGGTAAAACTTTCGTGATTAATTTCCAAGTTGGTGTCCCGTGGCCCCGCTCTCAATATATATCGAACCCACAAATTTTTATTTTATTAAAAATTATTATTATGATTTTTCTTTTTTCTGTTCGAAAAAGCATCACAGTTGGCATCTGCTATCTATAATTAATTTAGTATGATTGTATTTTCTCTGTAAGCTGATCTCCTTTTACTCCTCTAATAATTTCTCTCTAAAGTCTAAAGACTCTAAACTAATCTCTCATCACAACAAAATTTCTTGATGGGATAATAAGTAAAAAAGTTATCCAAAACACATAACGGGGTCTTGCTGATCTTTGTATTATAGTTATTCCAAACAAAGACCGTACCAGTGAATGTATTAGTTTGGTTGGACCTTTTTATAAATCTATTAAAATGGATCGTAACGTTTCTTTTCAGGAAAACAAAAAACTTAAAATAACAAAAATAGAAATTAAAGGCTAAGAATATCACAAACGTGATTGGCACAAAGAAAAAGGATACCGTCAAAACTCAAAGACCTATAAAGGGCAACCAACAAGGACAAATGTCACACATTTGTTGTTTCCCTCTGTGAATGTTACTCAGTGCCTCTGTGTTTACCCCTGTTTATCAGAATCTATCTAATCAACACATCTATCTAATCAACCAACAAGGACACATAAACAATAACTTTTTACTAATACACAAAGCTAAATATAAAACTCAATTAGACGTTTCTTTTCTAAAATTTATTTATTGCTCATTAAATAAGTACTTAATATAATAATATACAAACCTTATGTTTTAAGCCAAAGAAAAACAAAGAAACGTAAAAACTCTCATGTTTCGAATGTTGGTCTTTCCGGGTGCATTGTACAATTGGTAGACTGGTGCTTAGTTCTCAAGTTGGCTCCAACTTATTAGTCAAATCAAAAAATTAAATATGAAAATTTTCTTTTAAAGAAAAATAAAAACTAGCAGCTCCATTGGTCAGTGCATGGAAACTTCATATTGTACATTTTATTATCCGGGGATTTACGTAAACCAGAATATCAAATGTAATGAAATTGTAAGTTTCGCCTGAATTTTCTTGTCTATCGAAGCTTAAATCATAAGTAGAAGATAATTTAAATTTCCTCATTACAGCAAATGGGTGGTTAACACGTGGTGTGGAGATGGATCAACTTGGAGGAGAAGTTTTAATTCTTAACACTGCTCACTCTTGGGCATCTCTATATAATCAGTCCACATTGTGCATGGCTTCATCATTACAACAACAACACACAAACATATAAAATACATCTACAAAAGATATGAGTTCCAAAGGAGAAAAAACTAGTTCTACGGCGGAGCGGGAGGCGAAGAAAGAACCAGCGAGTGTGATTCCCGTTAAGAGGAAGCTGGTGAAGACTATGGCCGTGAAAGCCATTTTCTCTGCCATTTCTTCCTCCGGTTGCAGCAGGATCCCTGACTCCTCCGCCAACGACGTGTAACGGGTACCAGTCGGCGCGTACGTGTACCCCACTCGGCGGTGATCGGTCCTATTCTTGGGGTTGAAGATATATATGCGCCGTCGTGATATTTTCATGTTATGTAGTTGTTTAAGGTTATATATAGAAGCTGGTGTTCTCGTCGTGTAAACCTGTCGTAACGTTTCTCCTTTTTTGTACTTAAACGCAAAATATAATTAATGTTTCTATAATTCAGTTTCGGGTGGCCGGGTGGGGTGATTATGATATATCCTCTTTTGTAAAAAAGTAAACAAGTTGTGATGTTTATGATGGGTTGTGATTAAGGTTTTATAATTAAAACAGCACTCCTTTCTGTTTTATCACTATCACTATTATAGTTTGTTATCAACCTTCTAATCCACTATGCTGTCTAATAATTAGGTTTTAACAAGGAACCAGATTGGGAGCAGAATGAAATGCTTTTGACCATACTTGTTCTTTGTGTATAGAATTTTGGAAGCATGTGGGCTTTTGTTGTGTATTTTCGTGTGTAATATGGATCTAGGCATCTAGCTATGTCGACATAATCATTCATTTATAGAAGACATATGTGCGTGTAAACTGTTTTATTTTCTGAAAAGTTTGGAAGATTATATATTATATATAGAACATGTAAATTCACTGACAAATTAGATATTCTGCTCAAGATGAAGAGAATGACCATCAAATTATAAAAAATTAGGTGAAAACAATTCATGCATAGTAAACGACAAATGTACTCTCTTACTCTCTTACTCCATTGTCATATGGACATGGCTCACGCGGGATGGACTAAAATCTTCATCATCTTATCTTTTTCTAACTATCTCATCTTCCTAACAGAAATTGAAATAACTTAAAAAGAAAATAAAAATAGGTCGATTAATGAATATGTTGTTTTGGTTTATTCGTTTATTAATTTGTTGTTTGAGTTAATTAAAAAAAAAATGTTGTTGGAGTCGCTTTCGAAGAAAAAAAGAACGGATCACACGAGATTATTTTACACCACCACTGTCTTAATGGTTGTGGTGGTGTAAGATGTTTTAACCTCTTTTCTTTGTTTCAAAATATAAGATGTCTTGTAACTTTCCATGCAAATTTTAATATATATTTAATAATCTGTAATCATTACTTATGCAGTCTTCTTTATTATTGGTTGAATCTTTTTTAATTTAAATATATATGATACTTTTTAAAAGAAAAGTAAATTATCTTAATATGTGTGCCTTACCTTAAGCATCCTATATTTTGAAACGGAGGGAGTATAAAGTACAGTCCAATATTTCGTTAGCCAACATATAGATTGTGATGTAATTTTGTTATAAAACTTATACTCAAAGATTGTCTTTTGTCCCAAAAAAATAATAATAATAATAATAGTAATAAAATACACAAAAGATTGTCTCGGTTCATTCATTCCATTATTATAATCATGTTATAGATGGAAAATAATAAATTATTGGTTAACCACTTCAGTTACTTTAAGTCTTTAACGTTCACGTTTGATTAGTAGTACCCTACAGCTGTTTCACGGCTAATATGAATCTTCCAAAATTATATTTAGTCTTATTATTCTTTCAAACCTGGAAAGCAGCATCGCAAATTCAAAGCCATTATTATTATCTATGGTCGTATGAAACTAATAGAAATCATAATTGTGTTTTTTGTGTAATCCAGTTTCCCTCGTGTTCTTTAATTTTTCCACACAAATCTTTGACAAATAAATACTCTAGATCGTATCATAGCGAATTTCCAGAAGAAAAAAAATGGACCCTTGAACGATCCTTGTATTGTTCATAACGACCAACCATATATGTTTGAGGTGTGGCACAAAAAATCTTTGAAAATAGACAGGAACAGAAAACAAAGATGATATTTAGGAAAATAAAACAAACAAAATGTATAACAAACAAAATGTAATTTAGTTATTTTGACACGATTACATTTGAAAAAAAAAAAGATATTGTCTAGATCCATTGTCCAAAATCGAATCTACATACATAATTATGTCTTTAATCACTACAAAATTATGGTCAACAAGGTAACATCTCCTATCCTCGTAAATGTTACTCAGTTTTAGTAGAACAAAATCGTCGTGAAATAAAAGATGTTTTGATTATTAGTACTGAACTTGTAATTTATTATTCCCTTAAACATATTTATATATATATATATATAGTACTGATTGATGGACTAACAAGAAAAAAAATCATTATTGTATTATTATTACTCTCTAAATTGATACTAAGAAATCATTATAGTTTTTATCATATGATGAGGGAATAAGTAGAATACTAGAAATAAGTTATAAAAATAAAATGGAATAAAAAAATAATATTGACTCTGTTGGAGGTGTATAGATAAAAATGGTATAAAATACTAACACACGACTATATTTAAGTATTGTTATTTATAAAAAGAGGCGTTCGTTAATGACAAATATAGTAACATATGTGTCGAATTTGTCGACCGGGTGCCTTGTGCGAGCGGTAGACTGGTCCTTCGTTCCCAAGTTGGCGCCTACTCATCTGCAAAGTATACAAATATTAATTAATCAGATTATAAACGTCGATGCATGGAAATTTTGATTATTGTGCTTATCTTATTTTTATTTTCTCCAGGGGTTATGTATCGAGATATATCCTAGAAAAAAATCCAAATGTAATGAAATTAAATGTAAGTTTCACTTATTTTTTTCTTTCTTTCAAAACTTAAATCATAAGTAGAAGATATAAATTAAATTTCCTATGTGTAGCAAATGGGTGGCTGACACGTTGGACATGGATCAACTTAAAGCAGAAGTTTGATTTTCTATATAAACCAGTGCATGGCTTCAAAATTATAACAGCTACAAACACACACATATACACATAAACAAATACACACATCCTACATAAAAACAGCCTAAAGATGAGTGCTAAAGGAGAAGGTTCTAGTTCTACGGTGGAGAGGGAGGTGAAGAAACAAGGAGCGAGTGTGATTCCCGTCAAGAGGAAGCTGGTGAAGACTATGGCCGCGAAAGCCATTATCTCTGCCCTCACTCCTTCCGGTTGTGGCCGGAGCACTGACTCTACCGGCAACGGCAACGGAAACGGTAACGGTAACGGAGGGCGCGTGTACCCTAGCTAAAACTCATCGCTGATCGATCGGTCCTTTTCTTGGGGCTAAAGATATATGTGCCGTGCCGTCGTGATATTATTCTGGTGTTTTTTCCTTTCTATGTTGCGGTTTTATATATTTTAATTAAAGCTTATAAGCTTTTGGTAATTATGCTTGTAATATCCTCCTTTTGTAAAAAACCAAGTTGATTATGATATTTATGAGTTATGACGGTTGTGTTTATGGTATTGGTTTTAAACCACTTCTTCTGTTTATTGTATAAATATGTAATCATAGTATATTAGTTTAAAACTTAAAACCTCTTTCAAACAAAATAAAAAATAAAAGAAAGAAATACATCTAACATTCTAATTCAATGTGCCACCGTGCTATCCCGATAATCGAGATTTGTAAATGTAACTATTTGGTATACTATCAATTATCATAAAATTAATAGTGAGCAGCACAAAAATGCTTTTTGACCAGACGTGTTCTAGTGTGTGTGGAAGTAAAGCATGTGCGTGGGCTTTTGGTGTACTACTATACTTGGGTATATTGACATAATTATTGTTTTTTGACTATATAGACATATGTACGTATAATTAATGATTTTTTGTTTTTTCGTTGAAATCTTTTGACGAACATATATACACATCATAAATATATCGACGAGTTTATATAGTAATTTCTATAAAAAATTTTGGAAACTTCTCTACAATTGCGATAATCTTTTAAAATTAATCAAGTTCACCTCTTACCTCAGTGAACAAAAAAAAAGGCTTACATTTGTTATTTACATTACCTAAATAAAATAAAACAAATACCAAAATAAAATATACAGGCCGTTGGTCCAGGGGGAGCTAGCTCTATATGTAGATATCTGAAGCCTATTTGACCAACGACGTGTCCGAAATGCAGCTTCGTTCGTTAGTGGCTGCTTAATATTCTTCAGAGGACCCTGTAACACCCTGTAAGTCCAACTGTTGGATAAATTAAGACGGTTTTCGAATCTATAGAAGAAAAAGGAATATATGGAGCAGGTTAATTTTATTTCGACATTCGGTCTTTACTCTTTAGTCGTGTCTTTTACCGCTATATATAAAATAAAATCTAAACTAAAAAAGGGTCATGATTTGTTTGACTCCACCACAGCTGTTTCCCAAACCCTACTAAATACGAATCTTCCAAATTATTTATGGCCAAAGAAAAGATTACATCCTCTATTAATTTTAATTAAAATTTTCTTAGTAATTTTCCCGTTCAACGTTCACACTTACGGCATATTTGACAAGTTTTGTTCTCTAGTCTCTTATCTAATCCCAATCTCTCTATATATATACAACATACATAATGATTGTCAAAAAACAAAAAAAAAATATATATAACATACATAATATAGTAGTACCACTGAAATATAATGACCTTTCGCTTAACTTATATTGTTCTTAACGATCAGACGATATACATGGTTCGGACTGAGCGTAAGAAAATAGGCCAGGAAGAATAGTAAAAATCAATAAAAGAAGATTTACGGTAGTATAAGTATAATTGAACGCATATATAACGACCGCCTATGATATATGGGGACCGCATATAATCTCTCAAGTTTTTTTTTTGAATTTAATGTTAAATTATATTCAAAAAAAAAATAAACGTTTTACAAAATTTGAGTGGTAAACGATTTTAGAACAGATTGAAAATAAAACATTCAGTAGAATTTTGCTTCAAACCAAACTTGAATGGATGTGCTTTGACCTCCTTGTAGTGTGCTAAGACGGTTGCAGACATATTTATCGATCTGCTTGATCAGGTTCTCTGCTGTTATTGGATGTTCACCGTGTCTTCGTTCATTTCTTTCGCGCCAAAGTAGCTAGATGGTTGTTTGAAAAGCATAGCCCAAGATGAACCGTAGAGTTCTATCAAGAGCATTACCCGCGAGAAGAGAAAAAACTTCTTGCCAGTGACTTGTATACTTGTCTGCGAGGAGCTTCTTCACTAGCCCTTCCCACACCAACTGTGAATAAGAACATTGAAAGAATAGGTGGTCTCTTGTCTCTAGCGGGTGGTTGCAGAGAATACAGCTCGCATTAGCCTGTGAAGACCATTGCTGCAGCTTATCCCCTGTTGCGATTCTGTTTTTAAAAACTAACCAAGTGAGGAAGGCTACTTAGGCGTTGCTTGTGGGAACCATATTACTCTGTATTCGGCCATGTGTGGGTGAGAAACATGGATATGTGACCAAGTTTCCTTGGTAGAGAAGCTGTTCCGGTAGTGATCATTTTGCCCTTTCCAGAGTGGTATATCTTGTGCCTCACGAGAAGGATGTACCTGCAGTTTCTGTATCTCATCCTCGACAACATTGAGTAATGGGAGCCGATGTCGCCTCCGCCGTTGCCTAGTCAGAACATCAGCGATGGTGCTAGTCTTAGAGATGCCGAGATCAATAAAACCCCGTTCCCCCAAAACATCATGTAAACATCCCAGTGAACACCAGTTATCAAACCAAAAGGAGGTTGATTCACCGTTGTGCACTTCCATCTTTATAAACTGCTTTGCTAGGCTTCTATATTTCAAAAGCTTTCGCCAAATCCATGAACCACAAGTTGTGTTATCCTTTTCTGCCCAGAAGGAACCACTGCGAATAAGAGATCTCTTTACCCAATCCACCCATAAAGAGCCTCTAGCCGAAGAAATTCTCCAGATAAGCTTAAGCATGCTCACTTTATTTGCTTCCGTAATTGATCTTAGTCCCAAACCTCCTTCACTCTTTGGCATGCAGACGTCAGACCAAGCCACTTTGGTTTTCTTTGCGTTCAGAAAAGGTCCGGACCACAAAAAAGCAGAACATAGTCGATCAATCTCCTGTATACAGGCTTTGGGGAGCCTAAACACTGAGATCCAGAAGTTTGTTAGACTGAATAGAACTGAGCCAATAAGCTGAAGTCTACCAGCAAAGGAGAGCATCCTAGCAGTCTACGAGGCAATCCAAGATCGAATTTTTTCTATGAGTGGGAGATAGTCTCCTGATGTCATCCGTCTTGGTAAAAGTGGAAGACCAAGAATCTCTCAAGTTTTAACTATATATATATCCAAGACATGCATAATTGGAAAAAAAAAAAAAAGTTGATATTGTTTAGATTCATTGAACGATAGCGAGTAAATCTACTTATGTAACCACTTATTTTCCACAAAGTCTCCACTATTGATTGAGAGACTCTCCTTTCTAAAAGTTTTACTTATTAAGTGCATCTCTGTTTGATACAATATTATATGCCAATGTGACAAAAAGAAAAATAATCTTTTCGGTCAATAGTCAACGTCAACAAGAATTTGAAACTTTTGTTATTAATTCGTGCATTGAAAAAATATGGTTATTATGAGTATGACTTGTGAATTCGGAATATTGAAAAAAAAAAATGGATTTGGTGGTAGGAAGTCATAAATTAAAACATTTTGGATTGATGTTTAAATGTCAAAAAGAGGTCTGGTCTAAGCTTAAAAACAGGTCTGGTCACATTAACAAGACTTTTCCTTGTACTTTATTTGTTCTTTCTGTAATCAATAAACTTTTCTTGTTGTTTTCGAAATTCACTTATTGTTTAATTACATAAGAGCCGTGCATGAGTGAGCAAATAATATAAACTTCTGTTTTAAGTTTCAAATGTTGTCATCTCAATTCCTTGCACCGATAATACATATAGTGAAACTTACTTCCCAAGCCTGTCTTTCAAAATCACTAGTATGTGAAATATATTAATGTTGGGGATGCATGGAAATTTCGTATTATAATAATTATTAACTAAAATTTCATTTAAAGTGACGTGGGCTGAGTAAACTACGTATATCCACACATACATTTTTATAAATATTCAAATAAAATGTTACGAAAATTAGCTGTAAGTGTCACTTTAATTTTCCATACTGAAACTAAAACACACTAAGTAGAAGAAGTTGTTCATAAAAAAACTGACACGTAGTGTGAACTAGACTTAGAAGACAAGTCTTCGACTTCTTTCGATCAATAGTACTCACTTTTGGGGAGGTCTCTTTCTATATAAAACCCAACACTCCCCACCTCTGAAAAAATCACAAAGCAACACACACACAGAGATACATATACATACATACATAGACACAAACACATACATTCTAACATATCTATAATCTGAAAGAAGATGGGTTCCAGTGAAGTCAAGCCGTTCAAGAAGAAAGAAGGGAGTGTGATCCCGAAGGAGAGAGAGCTGGTGAAGACTAAAGTCGTCAAAGCCATTTACTCTTTGATCCGTCCCTCATGCGATGGTATTCAGGGTTCTGAGCCATCCCGCGACGGCGACGACAAGCGCGTGTACCCCACTCTCCCCTGACCGGTCGTTTTTATGGTGGTTTTGAAGATACGAATTTGGGTGGCAGTGACATGATCTTCAATGGGTTCTTCTCCTTCCTCTGTTTTTTTCTTTCGTTCTGTTGTTTATAAGCTTAATGTGTCTATGTTTGTTTTTTTCTGTCTTCGATGGATTAATATCTATAATTTGCTATGTAAACAAGTAGTACTATATTTGATCATGATGTTTGTGATTAATTATGGTACTACACTACTACTAGACATTTTAAACATATTCTGATTTTGTATTCCTTTTTACATTTTAAAAGAAAGCATGCTTTGTGTTTATTGTGATTATCATGTGATGTAGTTTCCAATATAAAATATGCAAACGTGGTGTCTCGAAATTCAGATGTGATAATGATATAAGAAAAGAAAAAGAAAAGAGACGAAAAAAATAAAATAATTATAATAATTGAATAATAGGTATCCATAGAGTAATTAAGTAAATTATGAAACAAATCAAGGGGCACTTACTTGTGGATTTAACATTACATTAATTCGGCTTCAAAATTTGCATAAGATTAAGATATGCGTAGGACCAAGACTTTTGTCTTATATATGGACTTGTGGATGCGTCGGTCAAAGCTTATATTTTTACAATTCTTTATGAGTTTGAATATCGAAATTATATTTGGATATATAATATCCTAAAAAATTAATCCAATTAAGTTAGAAAACGCCACTACATTGTCTCAGCAAAACTTCCATACACCTTAACTAAACATTTTTCCCCATGAATGGTATTAATTATTGTGTACTATTATTTCGCAATACTCGAGAAGTGGTAGACAAAAAGAGTCGAACACATGTAGTTAGCAAAAATAACAAAAGAAACAAAGAACTTTCATCACAAGCAGTTGGAATAAAAGAAGAAAGCAAATCACAAACCTTGGTGACTTCGTGAGTTTAAAAACTAGGAGACATCAGTGGCCTACCCAAATATCAAAAAGGTATAAAGTTTTTTCATCACTCTCACGTGCCACAAGTCTAGTTTCGTCCGTCACTGTGATGGTCAAGAAAGCATATTCACCATTTCCTACCACAAATAGTTATTTATATATCCTTTATTCGAAAAAGAATAGTTTCCTTAATTATCAAATTTAAGGATCGATATAAACAAAAATATACATCTATACCCATGTTTTGCATATAGAGATATCACATATGCTCGGCATAAGTTAATGTAAAACACTGTCGACAAAAAAAATATATTCATGTAAAACACAAATTAAAAGGATAAAAGTATGTATTTGATAAAATGAATTCACTCTATTAATACATTCCTCGATAATTGCTGAAAAAATTGGGTTAATGGACTTACTTAAATTGGGTATGGGCTTTCAAAATTGATTCAAATTTTATTTAGCTTTATATAACAGTAACACTAACGGCTTCATACTTGATCCCCGCCAACCAAATTTCAAAACGTACCTCACTTTTTCTCTCTTCCCTTTTTTTCTTCTTCCTTAATCATACTATTATTTTAACAACACGCCTTGTTAAAAAAGTCCACACACACACACATCATATATACAATACACATATCCATCTCCTGTTTGATATTACTTTTTCTCACGCAGTTTTTTCAATTTTTAATTTTTGAATTCAAACTCACTCTCTACGAAAATGGGTTGTTGCATCAGCAAGTGCTCTCCAAAGACGAAAGATTTCAAAAAATCAGAAGAACCTGAAGAGAAGTACTGTTATGTTCCGGAGAAGCTGTTTATGTCGCGGTGTCCAAGTCGTGTTTCTCCACTTCTACTTCCGGAGAAGAACCGGTTTAAGCCTACCCCTATGCCGGATAAGTTCATCTATGTCCCGGATAAACTCCCTCCTCCTCCTTCTCCTCCTGTAAAGATTGCATCTTACTCTCCAATCCAACCTTCAACAACAAGTAACTCATCTCTCAGCTCATCAAGCTCGTCGCTTTCGACCGCTTCTTCAATTTCTGTCTCGAAGGATAGACCTTTTTCCAACGATTTCTTGCGTGCTTGTTACCAAGAGAATTCACATGTTGCTCGGATCAATTCCTTACGTGAAGCTTCTCTATCCATGAAAACCACAAAACCAGGATATCCTAACCGGATGGACTCCCCGGTTATACCAAACCGGTATTCAACAACACCAAACAAAGGAAATGAAAATCCTAAAAGAGGATCCAATGGCTCTAAGAGAACTCGAGAGCCATCGCCAAACCTTCGTTCATTGACACGACAAAAGAGCTTTCGTCAAGATCAAGAAATAGTTGTTATGTCTGCTTCATCAAATTCTTTAACCAAGGGAAATTTCTTGAAATCTCCATCTCCAAGCAGGAGATATGAAGGCACTTCCTTGAAATCGCCATCTCCAAGCCGAAGATTTGGTATGGCGGCGGCTGATTTGACGGTTAACTCAGTCTCTTCTCGTGTAAGGAAAGAGAATATAGATCTATATGGTCCAAAGATTTGTTGTCATAAGAGCAATATGTCAGAGACTCGGATTCATCGTATAAGTTCTAAGATCGACGATACAATGATCAGAGAAGTAGTAGGAAACCATAAGGAACCGGTGGTTCCAGTGTTTGAAGAAGTACTTGGCAATCCTTTGATTGATTTGGATTGCTTTATCTTTCTCTAAGGAGAAGCTTTTTATTTTGTTTGTTTGTTGATGATGTGTTTGTGTGAACAGATAGGTTCTGTATTTGCTTGTGACAACTTTTTTTTGTTGTTGTTGTTGTTGTTGTGTGTTTATTATAGGTTTTGTGATGATCAACTAGATCAAAACTCTCATACTACTTACTTTTTTTTTTCTTTCAAAAATTTACTTTTATTTGTATGCATTTGAAATAGTTTGGATTGAATACAGCTATGAAAGCTTATTATTGCCATGTTTTTTTTAATCATACTTTTAGTTTCAAATCTTTTAAACTTTTGTTTTTTTTTGGGAATGCAATTAATTATAAAGGTAAACCAAAAAACAAGATACGATGATACGCTGCTGTTTGGAACCTACAGTGTTGTTGTTTATTTAAAAGGAAACGCAGCGTTTTAGATTCTTGAAAGTCTTTCTTCTATTGGTAGACAAACAAAATTTTATTTCGATGTCTTATCCAAATTCAACCAATGAGCGAGCAGATATAAATTGCAATGCAACAACACTATCCCACTCCTATCTTCTATTAGTGTTTACCAATTTTTGTTACAACGGAATTGCTTTTACATGTTCTTGGATTAGACCATGGCACATTCACTCGTTCCTCTCTCACCGGCAGCTAACGCCGTCAGAATTTCCTCTCCTTCACCGCGGTCACTGCCGCAGGCTCCTCCCGTCGTCCTTGAAGTTCCACCAGTTAATCGCAGGTGATCAAATAGATCATTGTTGGAAAATTTTATTCAAATTCTATGAATGTTTATGCTTGTGTCATATCAATACCAAATTGATGATAAATAGTGAGAATCGTAATCTTTATATACTAGGTTGAATTTCTCAAGTTTTTTTTGTGTGTTTTTGGTCAATTTACTAAAATTCATATCCGTAATGGTCGTCTGTCTGGTCCGGGTGATATCCATGATCCAAAACCACCACATTGCTCATCAACCCAAAACACTCTTCTAAATCTTAATTTGTTTACCATTTGGCAAACGTTAAAATTTGTTATGTATTGAAGGGTTTATATTTTATTATATTTTTTTTTACTTTTATAAAAAATATTGCAAGGCTGGTCAGACCGGTTGAACCGGATCGACTTCTTATTTTTTGGAACCATGATTAAAATGCCTAAACATACCCATAAATGATCTTTATGCAGAACAATTGTGTTGGGGCTAGGCGGGGCGCTATGGAGTTGGAACGCTTTGACCGCTAAGGAGGAGGCAATGGCAGCAGCTAGACGGCCACCTCCACCACCACCCAAGGAGAAGAAAGACCCAACCGTGAGCGGTGTTCAGGCCAAGGTATTGGCTAGCAAGAAGCGCAAAGAAGAAATGAAGGCTTCCATTGCTAAACTAAGGGAGAAAGGCAAACCTGTTGTGGAAGCGGAACCAAAGTCTTCTTCTTCGGAGTAGCAACAATTTAAACCCTTTCATTAATTCATCTGCCTACCAAATTTATCCCTATGATGTTAATTCACACTACTGTATTTCAATTCACTATTATGGTGATTTCCAACGTGGTATCAAATCCAAAAGTATTCTAGCTTGTCTGAAGTAATCATTTAGACTAAATAATGTAGTAGTTAATCGTGAAAAACTTTTCAAAACTAAAATTTGGAAATCAGAATATGTGGGTGAATAGAAACGATTATATTTAGCCACATATATAATTATAATTTTGGTTTACTTCGTATTTCACATCATTGGTACAATTAATAAATAGTAGACCCGATCATAGTTATTTCTTTGGATTTTAATCCTTGAATAAACAATTATAATTTATTTACATTTAAAACTTTTTCTTTTTGTAAAAAGATATTTTACAACTTTAATTCTATATCTCGAACTGTTAATTGTATTTTCACCATCCAAATTTTGTATAGCTTTAATTGTAATTTTACAATAATAGCATTTATATTTCATGAAATAGATAGTGAAAATCAAATCACGATTTAATTTGTTATTGAAATCAAATAACATGTGTTCTATATACTTTTATTTTAGTAATTGAAGTCAATATTTGTTATTTGAGGTAGTTGAATTACCTAAGCATTAACCGATACATTTATTAGATGACATTCATGAGTCAAAATAATTGTAATTACACCAAAATCGTATTTTTTCTTGAGAAATAAATTAATCTCACATGGTTGGAGTTATAATAGTTACATTTAACTGATTGAATAAATTACTTGTGTAAAATTATCTTTCTTTTGTCTGATTTTTCCATGTTTTGTATTGTTTCGGATTAGAGGTTCATATGAGGAAGTCAGAGCTACTTATTGCCGTGTTCTACACCAGTTGCGAAGGGAGGTGTTTCAATTATGAAATGAGGCTATGATGTTGTATCAAACAATTCTAAGTTTGTTTAAAAGAAATCTTAGACATTATAATATAGAAATTTAATGACTGAAAGAATTTCTGAATTAATAATATTAGAACAATAAATGGCAAGATTAACAATAACTGCACCTATAATGTATTTTTTTCCAACTAATCGTATGTAGATCGTATGTATAACATATTATTCAGTCAGTTCGTCTCTGTCTAATTTGTTAGTGATATACTGATATATCTAGAAAAAATATATCATTAGCCACTGTATTACAACCTGAACATGAAACAAGGTTTAATGAACATCAAATCACACTATTTGTTATTGAAATTAAATAACATGTCTGCTATATTGTTTTAGTGATTGAAATCACTATTTGTTATTTGGCTAAATTGAATTATCTGAGTCATGTCACTACACCAAATTTTCAGTGGTCCGCATAATCATATTTTTTTAGATATTAAATTCTTTGAATTTTAATCCTTGAATAAACAATTATAATTTATTTGCGTTTAACACTTTTTCTTTTTGTAAAATGATATTTTACAATTTTAAATTCTATATCTCGAGTTAATTGCATTTTCACCATTGAAAATCAAATCACGATTTAATTTGTTATTGAAATCAAATAACATGTCTTCTATATACTTTTATTTTAGTAATTGAAATTAATATTTGTTATTTGAGTAAGTTTAACTAGGATCGGACCCGCGCTACAGCACGGAAGAATATTTATAAATATAATATAATTTGTAATTAAAGTAGGAATATACAATAATATTGTAAAGAATTACATTTGTAAAAGATACATATTCAGAGTATATTTTTGACTAACCAACCAATAAGAGATTGCATTTGTAAACAGTATACATTCACAGTGTATATTTAGACAGACGATTCCCTAAAAGATTGCGTTCGTAAAAATATGCATTTTTAAAAACACACTCACAATATATATTTTGACGGACCAATCCGTAAATATTGCATTCATGAAAATATAAATCATAACCCACTCAACCATATGATTGTGAGTTTCGAAAACCAACTCATGTTAACTTAAAAATTCATGATAGTTATATATATATATATTTGATTAACTTTTAAAAATATATGTTAGAGAGAAGTAAAATTTAGAATATTACACATACTGTAAATCCTTACAATATAGGATTATAATACAATAGAGGTTTAAATCCAAAAACCATATCAACTAATATTTTCAGATCATTTTTTTGTATTAATCTAGTGTTATTACATATATTGTTTGTAGTTTAAGTAGTAAAAATACATAATATAGTTTAAGAATAAAAATTTTGAGTTCAATATTAATCTTTACCTTAATTTGAGTTGTTATACGTCTAAAATATCAAACGAATTTAGTTATCAAAAATTGAATTAGTTTAATATGTAATATAGTTTATATACAAATAAAAATTGGTAACGTTAATGGTACAATACGATTGTTAATGTAAAATTGATTTTATTCTATATTAGTTAAGTTTTAACCCGTGTTCTTACGGACAAATATTTCTTCTAGATTCTCATTGGTGTTATCAGCCCACGATAAAATTTTAATATATTTTTAATTTATCGCCTTAAAATGTGAAACTTTGCTTAAAATCTAAATTTAAGAAATCGGTTATCTAGATTAAAAAAAAAAAAAAGAAACTCTTAACAGAGCAATCACTGACCTTGTAAAAGAAGTATTACATTGTTGCACAAGTTTTATTTTAGTTATGTATATATGATGTATATGTAGTAGAATTTAATAAATCGAGCTGGAATATATATTGGCATACAAATGAAATAAGTAATGGTTCATACTTCATACAAAGATTATGACACAAAAGTCGAAACCAAGTAGCAACATTTACACAATAATCGAAACATAGTAGCAAAGCCATTTGGAAAACTTAATAGAGAAATGAAGCAAATAAAATGTGAAAGGTATAAATAATGAATTCAACCAAGATGACTTACATATATTTATAGGTAGACATATACATGTTACACGATTAGGGTAAATTTTAAGGTATATTCTCCTAATTTTTAAATATTAACCATAACTAGATTTTAACCCGCGGTACACCGCGGAATAATTTTTGTACTACAAAATTATAATTATAATTATAATTTGTTTGTTATATTTGGTTTATTTTGTTTAGTGTTTATGATTATATTTAGATTGTTAATTATTAGAAAAATAATAATTAATATAAATAAATAATAAGTAATTTATACGCTATTATTTGATTAATTCATAATATTGCTAATGATTAACTATTTTACACAACCTTAGTTAAATCAATTTGATTTGATATATCAAATATTTAAATATTCTTAGTATTGACCAAAATATAAAATGAGGATTTAACCCGTATTTTAGTACCGAGTTAATGATATTTTAAATGTTTACTAATGTCATTTCAAACCGTCTTCTTTGAAACTCGTCCTGCCATATAACCACATTCTATAGTATTTTGAATGTTTTTATAAATTTACATATTCCTAATATTTTAAAGTCCTTATTAAGTTAATATTAATAATAATATTTAAAAATGTAAATGTTTAAAATTTTAAATTATAATTTTGTAAGATTTTACAGGTTTTTAGTTTTAGTATTAAACTATATATATATATATATATATATATAATGATAATGTTTTCAGGATTTAACCCATGATACATTAAATTTAAAATATACAATTAAACTAAGTTTAATATTTTTAATCAAACCCATTAAAACAAAGTCCAATAATGAACCATAATACTAAAAGAAAAACCCAATTAACTTTTGTCATCTCTTTCCAACATTTTGACGCCTTTGCACCTTCATCTCTGATAGTCTGATTCATCCCAAAAAATACCTAATGATGTTTGATCGTCTGCATGTGTCCTTCGGTGAGTAATCGATGGAATTGGTGTGAGATCAGTAATTTTTTTATGACAATGGAGGATTTCTAATGGCGGTGAAGACAAAACTGTGTGTGGTTTGAAAAATGTTTTCAACGATTAAGAGCTCAAGCGTAATTCAATCTTTTTCCTCTGTTCGTATTTGTGAGATGCAAGACTATGATAAGTTTCCCATTTTTCTACCTTACTTTGACTCTTTTTCGTGGGAATTGCGTGAGGTCTATAATCACTTTTTCGAAATGGAAAGTGTATATTTTTGGCTCATCTTGTACTCTATATAGCTAATAATCTTATGTACAAAAATAATTGCATGTTGATGAATATGGACTTCATTGTATAATTCTTTTAACCATTTAAAGGTAATCAACTACTTTACTCCACTAAATCCACCCATCATATCTGCTTGTATGTTAAATCCAGCTTCTTCGTCCTTATGGGTCTTCTTGATAGTCTTTTGCTTTGGAGACTGCAAATTAAAATCAAGAGACCAATTATTATAGTTTAATTGGAGTTGCAATAAGTCATACCTTTTAGTTATTGTTTTGACATGAGCCGGACATGACCCTGGTTTATTTCCAATAAAATTGTTCTAACTAAGAGGCTACTTCAAAACCAAAAAGTCCATATATCATCACATAATGGTCAAAATTTGGTCTTACATAAAACTCTTACGGAAATTCAAGAGGAACATACGAAGCCGTTCCGACAAAAGTGCACACCTTATCCATATGCATTATGCGTAAGTCACAAATTTATAGACATGCTTAAAATCCACAATCTCAAAGAAAGACCTTAAGCTCATAGATCTCATATTACCGGTCGAAGCTGCATTAGGAAGTACGGTGATTTGGCTTGTTATAGACTAATGGTGTGACTTATTTCAAGAGTCTCCTTCTTTGTTTTTTACAGTGAATACATGATTTTTACTTGACGTCTTCAAGTCTGGAAGATAGGAAAATGAAACAGCCATATCTCTAACAGTGTTTTTAGTATGTGTTTGTCGCTTTAGGTGCTGGTATGTTTAACTTTGTTTCAGATGTATATATATATATAGATGTCGTCGGGTTTAGATATGCTTGGTGATCAAGTAGGTTAAATTATTAGTTTTGATCGTATTTCCAAAAAAAATGTGATTTATTTGTTTTGATTAGGTTTTTGATAACGATTGTATGTAAAAGGTAAATGTGGTTAATGTATAATATTTTCAGTTAATAATAATAAACGACAAAAGGAAGCAAAGATATTCTAGTTTCTTTTTTTTTGTGTAAAATATTTAAATTATATTTCTTTTTTAAAATTATAATTTCGTAGAGATAATTATGGAAAAAATGTTATTAAGATTTTTTATTCATTAACAGAATAGATTTGGTAGACGACTTACCATATTTTTATTATTGTGTTTTGTGTAAATTTATAAGGATTATTTGTAAATAATTTTTGTAAATATGTATAATTTAAAGGGTATAACCTAAAATGTACTTCAAAAATGTATATATAGATTAATTTGGTAATCAAATCTTGAAATGAAATAATTTTGGATTTTTGTTAATTTAGGATAGTAATTAATGATATTTTCGATTTTGCAATCAATTAGGGGACTAAAATTTAGGTACACAATTTGAAAGCAAATATCTTTTTAACTTAAATTAGAAAACCATAAATGCGTAGTAAATGTTCCAAAATTGTGCAGTAAATTGTACTTCTATAATTCAACATACCATAATTATAGTTTCCGAAATTGAAACTTAAATAGATTTTCCAATTGAAATCCCATAATATGCTACCGTTTTGTTAGAGGAATCAAAAATATTCTCTCAACTATTATAGTTTTGTTTTGGAAAATCTATTTAAGTTTTCCTTTAATATTTACGAAATAAATATGAAATAAATAACCCGATAACCCATTTATAGCACAGTGAGTATTTTTTATCCGAATCCGACTCCCTTAATTTCGGGTTATTTTGGCAAAATTGACCCGACCCGGAAACACTTTTGTACTTCTCTTTTACTTATATAGGGATTACCTAAGCATTAACTAATACATCTTAATACCCGGGATGCTTTACAAAGGTTGAGAAAGACGTTGGGACTTCTTGGAGGAAACACTCAAGGCAGTAGGTCTGAATGACACATGGGTTGGGTGGATCATGAACTGTGTCTCTAGACCGAATATGAGCTTACTTTGGAATGGTGAGAAGACTGAACCGTTTAAACCAAAGCGAGGCTTGCACCAGGGTGATTCACTCTCACCATATCTGTTTGTATTATGTATGGAGAGGTTGTGTCATTTGATCGAGCAAGAGATTGTGACCAAAGCTTGGAAACCAATTCGGTTATCTAATGGCGGTCCTTATCTCTCTCACATTTTGTTTGCGGATGACCTGACCTTGTTTGCTGAGGCTTCGGTGTCACAAGTTAGAGTGGTACGCAATGAGTTGGAGCGTTTCTGTTTGGCCTCATGTCAGAAGGTAAGTCTAGAGAAATCTAAAATTTACTTCTCAGATAATGTGTCTCGTGAGTTGGGGCATCAAATTAGTGTTGAGAGTGGTATTCAATCTACAAGAGAGTTGGGGAAGTATTTGGGAATGCCAGTCTTACAGAAAAGGATTAACAAGGATACTTTTGGTGATGTTCTTGCGAAGGTGTCAGCCCTGTTGGCAGGTTGGAAGAGTCAGACGCTGAGCTTTGCAGGTCGGCTTACCTTAACAAAGTCAGTTTTGTCTTCTGTTCCTATACATACAATGAGTGTTATCAAATTTCCTGCGTCTACTTTGGAGAAGCTAGACAGAATATCTCGTGAATTCTTATGGGGCTCCACTCCAGACCACCGGAAAGTGTATCTGGTAGTTTGGGAAAAGGTTTGTTTACCTAAACGAGATGGTGGGCTGGGGATTCGAACAGCGTGTGAGATGAACAAAGCTATGATTGCTAAAGTCGGGTGGCGGTTACTTCTTGATACGACTAGTCTATGGGCTAGGGTGGTGAGAGCTAAGTATAGAGTGGGTACGATTCGAGAGCCCAACTGGATTACGGCGAAGAGTAACTGGTCATCTACTTGGAGAAGTGTGTGTGGGGTTTCGGGAAGTGATTTTAAAGGGTCTGAGTTGGGCAGTCAGAGATGGTAGACAGATACGCTTCTGGACTGATAGGTGGGTGATGAATCATCCTTTGCTTGAGGGCAACTCTGGTGGCCTGCAGGATGGCTATGAGACAGTACTTGCTAGTGATCTCTGGTCTGATGGGGTTGGTTGGGATTAGAATAGAATAACGCCTTTTTTAGCGGAGAACCGTCGACTTGAATTATTTGCAGTCATGCTTGATAAGGTGACGGGTGCAAAGGATTGTATGGCGTGGGGGAAGACAGTTGATGGTCGTTTTACCGTTAAATCTGCATATGCATTGATAACAAGGAGAGGGGTACTGGAGCAGGACATGGGAAGTTTTTATGATCGGGTTTGGACAGTTGCAGTTCCACGTCCTGCATGACTGCCCGGCTATGGCAGGGTTGTGGCAGCGGGTACTCCCGGTGAATAAGCGTCGCTTGTTCTTTACTCAGACTTTGCTTGAATGGTTGTTTGCTAATCTTAGAGGAGGGGGTGGTGTCGATGAATCTTACTGACATGTTTTATTTGCTATGGCTGTCTGGTGGGCTTGGAAGTGGCGTTGCAGTAACGTGTTTGGGGAGAATAGAGTATGGCTGGACAGAGTCAAGTTTATCAAAGAATCGGTAAAAGAGGTTGTTGCAGCTAGACGGGTAAGTGAGAACGTTCGTAGAGAGAGACAGGAAATCCAGGTTAGGTGGATAGCTCCGGCTGAGGGGTGATTTAAATTAAATACAGATGGGGCTTCTCGTGGTAATCCTGGTCTAACTGCGGGTGGGGTTATAAGGGATGCGGAAGGAGGCTGGTATGAGGGTTTCGCTTTGCACATTGGGAGATGTTTGGCTCCCTTGGCGGAGTTATGGGGGGTCTACTATGGGCTTCTTATCGCTTGGGTACGTGAGATCAGGAGGGTTGAGTTAGAGGTTGATTCAGAGATGGTGGTGGGGTATCTTAAGACAGGGATTGGGGAGACTCATCCGTTGTCTTTCCTCGTGCGGTTGTGCCATGGCTTGTTATCAAGGGACTGGATAGTCCGTGTGAAACACGTGTATATGGAAGCTAATTGTCTTGCCGATGGATTAGCGATTTATGCTTTTACTTTGCCGCTGGGTTTTCATTATTTTAGTTCGGTTCCGAGTGTTGTTGTATCTTTGTTGCAACATGATGTTTTGGGACCTGCGTGTCCCCGTAGTGTTCCAACTGTAAACGGTCTAAGTTTTTCTAATTAATAATCTCGGGGAGGCTTCTTGTAAAGACCCAGAACCTCGGTAACAGAATTACCGAGAGTTGCCGAGGAATCAGTGCCGAGAGTACTGAAGAATCAGTGCCGAGAGTGCCGAAGAATCAGTATCGAGAGTGACCGAGAAACGGTATCGGGAAAGACCGAGAAGAAGTGCCGAGAATGACCGAGAGTCAGTATCGAGAGTTACCGAGAACTAGAGCCGAGAGATACCGATACTTAGTATCGAGGAATACCGGTAACCAGTGCCGAGGAATGCCGATACT
Organism: Camelina sativa; assembly: GCF_000633955.1. Lineage (NCBI taxonomy): Eukaryota > Viridiplantae > Streptophyta > Magnoliopsida > Brassicales > Brassicaceae > Camelina > Camelina sativa. The sequence goes on from NW_010921722.1 coordinate 117,470, forward strand.
TGGTATCGAGGATTGCCGAGAAGTTGCCGATACTTGGTATCGAGGATTGCCGAGAGTTGTCGATACTTGGTATCGAGGATTGCCGATACTTGATATCGAGGATTGTCGAGAGAATGCGGAAGTCAGCAACGATAGAGTTCGACGATAGAACCCAATAAGTTATGGGGATTGGGTATGGAAATGGAGAGTTCGAGACTACTGAAGTAGTGAACAGACGTTTGAACTGAAGAAGTGGAATCCCAAGTTTATTGTGTTCAGGCTTGCAAGTTCCTGGATGAAAGTGGAAATCTTCGGTTCGGACGAAACAAGTTTGTAAATTGCCGAAAAATGAGATGGGAGGTTTCAGTACTTAGTCCGAGAGAAAGTCCGAGTATAATAGGAATGAAAGTCCTAGTGATAGTGATAGTATAGTGATAGTGATATTATAGTGATAGTGAAGTGATAGTGATAGTGAAGTGATAGTGATAGTGAAGTGGACTATCTGGAAATGGTTGCATCGGTGATCGATGGACCGGGCCGATGGACGAGGATGGATCGACTGGACGATGGGCCGATGGATGGCCTAAAGGACTTGGAAATCTCGCGGAGATTTAAGCCAACTCACGGGTAAGGAAACCCGAGAGAAATGGAAACTCGCGGTAAAAGGAAAGGTGATCAGATAAGGATAGATGCGAGAAACAAGGGAAGTTAGGGGCAGTGAGACTTATCATTCTAAGGCAACTTAGGGCGGTTCGTGGATCCTATATAAGGGATAAAACCCTTAGAATTTCTCTAGTTTCGCATAAGCATCCGAGAGCCGCCGCAAGAGAGAAAGAGAGAGTTCCATCGAAGCTTAAACCGAAAGATCCTACGTCCAAGTCGAGAGAGGAACAGTAAGTGTTCTTCCACCTTGATCCGTCGATGGTTATGGAATATATCTCGGATATTAATGGTATCGATCTGTCCGTGTAGAAGCGGGGATCAGATCCAAGCATAGGAACCGAGAGTTCAACACCTTAGGTCGATACCGAAGGTGAGTGCGTGACTGTGGCCGAGTTCCATGGTTGATTCTCTTAACCTGTGGTTTATTTAATCTTGTTGATTGCTTGTCTTATTATGGTTATGTGTTTCTATTGCAATATGAATGGTGGTTGGTCTAAGCGATGTAGGCAACTATCTTATGGGAATTGTTTGACTTGCGTGACTTGATTGGAATATACCCTGTGTTAGATTGAGATCGTTGAACTGAGCCTAGTGAGACGGGATGACCGCTCCACTAAGTAAACTTTGTTTACTTACGCCTCCTTTTAATGGACGCAGAAAAAGAAAGGTCCGATGATCGGGACTTTAGTGGCTGACCAGCTCGTGTGACGAAAGCAAGGGAGGAAGAAGGATGGTGGCTTTGGGTAGTTTAATTCATGGCATTTGTTTTATTAATTTTCGTTATCTTCATGCATGAGACAATTGTTACTTTAAAGGATGAATCGAACCTTTATTATTAATGAATCCGTATTTTTGAGTTATTGCACTTGTTATACATATCCGCTGTTATGTCTTGTTAAGTAATTGAGTAGAATTACATAGGCCATAAGAAAAATTTTTATGGGCCAGTATGTCTGAGTATGGGTTTTTAGGGTCGGAATCTTACACTTCTCCCCGCTGCTTTACCAAAAAAAAAACTAATACATTTATTAGATATAGGCCTGGGCATACAAACCGTACCCGAATACCCAACCCGGAACCCGACCCGAAAAACCGGGTTCGGGTTGGGTTCGGGTTTGCTTATAAAACCCTATTGGGTTCTATTTTCTAATACCCGTGGGTTCGGGTTAGGATCGTGTAATACCCGGTACCCGTTTGGGTACCCAACAAACCCGAACATATAAACATATTTATAATATTTATCATTAATATACTGCAATTACCCTAAAGTTATGATTATAATTTTGAATATTTCATTTAGTTTTATACCTAAATATCAAAAATAATCAAAATATCTAAAATATATTGTCACATAAGTCAAACTTTAACTAAATTTATTTAAATTTAATTAATTTTAATTATATTTTTTCGGGTACCTGGTAGTTCGGGTACTAATTGGGTTCTGAAAATTGTAACCCAAACCGACCCGAACCCGGTACTACCCGAACCGAACCGAACCCAAACATAGTAAAATACCTGAATGGGTTCTATTTTCCACTACCCATTAACCCGAACCCGAACGGGTAATATCCGAACCCAAATGGATAACCCGAATGCCCAGCCCTAATTAGATATATGACCCATGTATTAGTTACAGGGTGATTTCGGACATGTAATAGCGGTAGCATATTTTTTCCTTAATAGAACAGATTCTGACTGATGTAAAAAAAAAAAAAAAGACCAAACAAATTAGTATAGAGATATCTTGAATGTGTGAAGAAATTAAGTCCACACTAGTACTCAGGGAAGAAGCATAACAAAGGTCACGCCGAAACTTATTTCATGAAACAGAGGGTCTTTACATATCCTAATTATTTTTCAATGAAAACGGAAGTACTAGTCATGTGACAGAACTCCAAGTGCTGATACTCTATTTTTGTTAGAAAATGCTGATCTTCAGACATTCATGATCGAGTCATGGTTTGAATGCATCATCATTCATCACTATCCACATTCTCATTCTTTTAACTCTGGGATATAAGCACTATAATTCTCATCGTGATCCTCCAAAATTCTCCTCCTTCTCGCTAGCATTACCAGTGGTAATTTACCACTAAGATGTTGTTGTTGCGACTTGCGAGTTACTTTTGACATGACTCGTAGTAATAAGCATTGCTTCAACAATCTTCTCTATTGTTTGCCTTAAACCCGCTTCTTTCGTTGTTGTCTTCTTCTAGAAACGTCATTTTTCAGTATTTTAGTCGTTTTTCACTTCTCATTTCTACGAAACTTCCTCTGTCTAATCTCTTCCGTACACACTCAATCATACTGTTACTTACTATATAAAGAGAGAGCTGTACGTGTATAATGCCTATAGACGATAAAGATTGAAACTTCCTCTAGAGTCTAAACTACATATTTGATATTTCATACCCATTTCACCAATAGAACCAAAACTACCCTTCTTCAATCTTTATCAGAAACAGAGACAAATCTATGGATTGTACGTCTTCTTCATTCATGAGCACTACTAGCGATCTCGGAAGAATGTTCAAGCAGCTCGACAAGAACCAAGACGGGCTCTTGACTCTCGACGAACTCTACTGGATTCTTGAGAAACTCGGTTGGGCCGAACGCACCCTCGACGAGCTTGAAATTATCGTTCATCGTTGGAAAACAAAGCCTCGAGGCTCGATCTAAACGGGTTCCTTCGGTCCTACCACGACATCGTTTTCGGTAGCGAAGGAACGAATACCCAAAATGGTGACGACGACTTTGATGAATAGCAAATAATTTGCTAACTACTTCCATTAGAATGGTGCTTTGACAACCGAGCTTTAAAATTTACCTCAGCACGTTTTCATTATACAAGGAGAGAAATAGAATGTAATGGATCTGCCCACATCTTAGCAAAACTTGGAAGTATTGATAAAATTTTCTATTCTGAAGCTGTAATTCAGCCACTGTAGGCTACGTGACTCTTTTATGTAGTATTGACAATCTCCAATTAAATAAAGCTATCTTTTGAGGAAAAAATTAACAAAAAAATTTACCCAATCTATACTAATAAAAAGTATGAGCTATAAGCTCCTAAAAGCGTCCACATAGGATTTTAAACCACCAATAGGGATAAGACATGTCACTCATTAACATTTTTTAAAATCTCCTGAATTTTCAATATTAAGAATTATTTTAAACAACCTATAAGGATTTGACATGTCATTCATTAATATTTTTAAAATTTCCAAAATTTTTAGGAAAAGGAAAATTTTTAAATTTATAGAAATAAAAGAACTATGTACAACGTCCCACATCGGCTAGAAATCTTTTAGACATTGGTTCAGAATCAGTATAAATAAAGATTAATATGCTTCCAACAGCGAATGAGCAGGAAATCTTGATTTATCAGGCGTCCAAGTTCAAAACGTTTTATTCGTTTGATCCGATTTTTTATTTGATCAAACTAAACTTTAAAAAGTTTCAAAAAAATATTATAATATTGAAAATTTTTAAATCTATAAATATTATAATATTGAAAGTTTTTAAAATAGTTTAAAATATTATAAATATTGAACTTTTTAAAAGGTTCAAATATTATATTTTGAAACCTTTTAAAACTTCAAAATCTTATGATCTTTAAATTTTAAAAATTTATTATCTTATAAAAGGTTTCTAAAAAATTATAATTTATAAATTTTAAAAGTTTAAAATATTAAAAATATTGAAACTTTTAAAAGGTTCAAATATTAAAAATATTTAAACTTCATAGAATGTTTGAAAATATTACAATTACTTAACCTCCATAGAAATTTTAAAATATTATATCTATACTAATAAAAAGTTGAAGCTATAAACTCCTAAAGGTGTCCATATAGGATTTAAAACAACCAATAAGAATTAGATATTTCACTAATTAACATTTTTGGAAATATAGTAGTAATCTATATTATTAAGATTTTTTAGAAGAAAAAAATTAAAATTTATAGAAATAAAAGAAATATGATTTGATATTCTTGCAGTAAAATTTTTATTTTTAAGTCTAAGAAAGAAGGATTGACGTCGCAAGACCTTGAGTTGATGTTATTTGAGTTTAAAGAAGAAGGATCGACGAAAAGCACAAATATTATTTTAACTATACATGTGTTCATATTACTTTCTCTGCGAGTAAGGATTTTGGTTTGAGAAGTTTCAATACATGTGGATCTTAAACCGAATAAGTATATGGATGAAATTATCAATAATTGGATGCATGTGTTGACTATGCTGGTCTTTATGAATTGCACAAATTTTATGAGAAAATAAAAGATTTTGGTCTTGGAGTTTGATGGGTTAACAAGTTGTATGGTAGTCTAAAAAAATGTTTTTCAGTGAAAGAATGTGAAAAAATTGACGAGGAAGAAGAAGAAAAAGAAAAAAAAGAAGAAGAGTATAACGAAGAACATGATAAAAGTAACGATGACAATTACCATAAAATTTGACAATGGAAATGACAAGAAAGAATATGAAAAATAAGAAAATATTGAATAAAAAACACGAAAATATAGGTGGTAGTGATCAATTAAATATGAAAAACGAGATAAATTTAAGATTACAAAATTATTTCATTTTCCTGGTAGTCAAAAAAATGGTTTAGGATATGTGAGGTCACCAGTTTGATTCGCCTTGCCTGGACATCGAGTTAAATGTATAACACAACTCATTTTTATATTTTTAAAAATTGTATATCTGAAATTTAAAATTTTATTTAATACTAATATAATTTATTTTTATAAGATAATATTTCATTACTGTCATCAATCACATACTCCCTGCATTTCATAATATAAAATCTTTTAGAGAAGATTTTTTTGTTTTATAATATAAGATGTTTTCAAGTTTATGTGCTACTTTTAGATTATTTTAATATATTTTATTATGCAATTTTATTTATGATTGATTGAACTTTTAAAAGTGGTCATTTCTTATATTTTGAAACGGAGTGAGTATATATAATTTTCATCAAAATATATCAAATAAACCCACGCGTAGTGTGGATTCAAAACCTAGTATATTTAAAGATGAAGAAAAAAGTTATAAAAAATGGTGGCTTAAAAGTTTTTAATTTGCAGAAAATCCAATAATCACCGAATTATCTTTTCAAATAATTATCAAGAACTAATGGTTAAAAATATGTTTAGAGTATGAAAAACTATGTTAAATATATCTAGTGCTTGTGAATACTCGACATTTTTAAATAGTTTTTAAAATATGACAGTCGCTAAAAACAGATAAAGACAAATCAAGTGTTTTAAAAAGTTATCCACATACTAAAAAAAAATAAAAATAAAAACAAATGCAAAGATCGACTATACTGTATATTTGTTTTGTAAAAAAAGATATATAACATGTAACAAAATAGTAAAATTAAACTACTAAAAACTAAACAAAGGTAAAAATCAAATCTTAGAAATCTTTTTTTTTTTCTTCTTTTTTACTAATCATATATATAATAATGTTTTTTATAATAAATATATAGCAGTATAATGCGGATTTCGTATTTTTTTCTAAGGTAAAATATCGGATGATGAGGTTTTGAAGTTCAAAACGGCTGAACCAAGAGTTGTTCGGTTTCACATTATATGCCATAGGTGTGATTGATCTTTTGTCATTAAGACCTCCCAACATTCTCACACATCTAACATAAGCTGGCACAAAGAACAAATCCGCTTCATCTTTCTTAATCGTCCTATAATTGGACTCCAAAAGCAACTTGTGAATCTTAACCTATCATCATTACATTCATAAGGCAAAACAATATCATAAGAATCACATCCTCAAATACGATCAAGTTGCTAACACATCCACATTCACTACACTAGTACACTCCTAATTCCAGAAATTTCCAGATTGAATCCGTTACTTCAAAGTGAATTGAAATTAAGATAAGCTCACAACAGAAACTGAGAGATTCGAAAGAAGATGAATCACCTGAGATCCCCATTGACCTTTCAAGCATGCGGTGGTCTTGACTCTTGGTGACACTCCCATCCCTACCGTACAACAGCTCTTTGAGACCGTCGATCTCATTCTCATCATAAACGTAGATCTTCAGCGAAAGGTGGGAACCATAGCCTCGCTCCGGCCACCGTAGGATATATTCTCATCATATGTGACATCTTGATCATTGTATTTACAACCATTCATTTATAACTCTTTTGGAACATATACTTTCAATTAAATTTAGATTGATATTTATTTATATATGCATCATCTTAACTCAATTACTAGATGAAACATTAATTTGTTGCATATATACATTGCAGTCGATATAAGAATTTGGTCTAAGCTAGAACTGTCTTTCGCTTTGCTTCGGTTTAATCCGAGTTTAAACAAAAATATTAATAACTTTTTTTCTGTAAATGATTAGTTCTTGAACTAACTTATATTAGTTCTTGAACTTTCAGTATATTTAGTTTGATAGCAAATCATATGTTTGCTTCGGTTTATGTAATTATTACATAAGCAGTTTTTTTGCTTAGACTTGATGAATAATTACATATCTAAATTAGTATATTTTAGTATATTAAATTAGTATATGTTGTCAAAAAAAAGTATATTACTTTTTCATTCTTTATATTATCGTTAGTAGTGAAGAACATAAATATTATGGTGACATGCATTCATCGTTAACCGTCCAAGCAAATAAACAATATTAGAATTCATGCAACAAATGATTTTAGTTGTTCTAGTTAAATAAATAATAAACGAAACAGTAACCAAATGATGATGCAGCTTCGGTTTTGAAGAGCTAGAATCATTTGGATTTGGCTAAATCCACAATTATTCGATATCAAAGATGCGATTTCATTAACAAAAAAAGATATGAATTTTTTTTTGTTTATATATAGAGTTGAAAGGTAAACCCAATTTTTTAGGATCAATACAAACAACATTCATTCTCCAAAGGTAAACATAATTTTCGAGTGATCAATATTGTATAGGAGCTAATTAGCAGTATAGTTTTTCTTTTCGTTAAGTGGTATGACATATGATTAACTAGATAACTATTTTTCTTGTGCTAGGAAATAGATATCCAAGAAAAATTTCATCCCAATAATTCAATTATTTGGGGTATAATTTTGTGTTTTCCCTTGTTAGTTTTTGGTTTATTTAACTTTGATTTCTTATATTGTAAGTTTCAATTTATTATTGATTTTGTTATTTCTGATAAATATATTTAGATGGATCCTATGAAAATATCAAGTTTAAGGAGACGTTCATATTGTTGTGGTCTTGTGGGTGTTCTTAATCCATCAAAATTGAACGGAATGCTGTGGGAGGAAGAAATATATATACATATACGTCGGCTACCTTTCAAAATCATGGGGAAAATGACGAGAGTCTCAAGCAAAAGCTATAAAAGATTTATTCAGAAAATAATAATAAAATATGGAAATCAAAGAGAGACTCCACAAGCTCGAAGGATTAAAAAAAGTGTTTGAGATATTTTATCCTCTGGTGTGAACAGTACAAAACTGTTTTTATTATAAGAAATTGAAATTTAATAAATCATGTGCTGGACAAAAATATAGCAAAATTGTGATGAAAATTGGCACTGACAAAGCATACATGAAAATAGTTACAAAACTGTAAAAAAGAAGTAACGTAGCATTTTTTAATGACAAATTATAGTTGCAATGAAACGTCGTAACTCTAACACCAATTTGCTATATAAATCTAATATAATAAAGTAAGGTTATACCCTCTAAAAAGTTCTATCTAATTTATTTTTTTAGGTTTTTTTCTTCTAAAGGTCCATTCATTTTTTTCTATAACAACACCAAAAAAATATATTACAAAGATGTGATACAAAGTCTTATTGAAGCCCACATTTTTTTTAATAATAAAAGGCTAATTCGTTTTTTATATAACGAAACCCAAAATGGTATATTACAAGAATGTGATACAAAGCCTTATTGAAGCACAAATATGAACCCAATTATATAAATAAAAAGACACGTTAACAGACACGTTTTAAGATGACAGTCCTAGGTTCATGTTGCAGATGAGAAAACTGCCGGAACACCGAGAGTTGCTCACCGCCAATTTGAAGTTGCTGACAAAACTACATCGTCGACTAAACAAACATCATATTGGAGAATAGGCTGAAAATAGAGAATGGACCGTAAATGGTTAATGGACCAAAGAATTTTGTCATCATGGATTCAACCAGGAAAAAAAAACAAATTACGGCGTAACACGTTGGGCAGGATTTTTTGTTTAGTTTTCGTATATTTTAATTATTTATTTTATTGTATTTCAATAATTTTATGTATAATAAACTGATGAGTTTTTGTTATTTTAACTTCATTGGTGTATTACATGAGTCTGTTGATTCCGCCAATTTGAAGTTGCCGACAAAACTACATCGTCAACTAAACAAACATCATATTGGAGAATAGGCTGAAAATGGAGAATGGACCGTAATGGTTAATGGACCATAAATGGTTAATAGACCAAAGAATTTTGTCGTCATGGATTTAACCAGAAAAAAAAACAAATTACGGCGTAACACGTTGGACGGGGTTTTTTGTTTAGTTTTCATATATTTTAATTATTTATTTTATTGTATTTCAATAATTTTGAGTATAATAAACTGATGAGTTTTCGTTATTTTAACTTCATTGGTGTATTACATGAGTCTGTTGATTTTTACTAACTAAATGGTATTTAAGATCCAACTAATGGTTAAGTTTGTAACGTTAATTTCCACTTTTGGCATTCATTTCGTAGTTAAGTGTACATATGTGAATTGTGATCACAACTATTGGGGTTGTATCTATAAAAAACGTAATGAGTTGACGACATATACATTATGTATTTTAGGTATCCTAAGCAATGTTCTAAAATACAATACATATATGTTAGACGTACCGTACAGCGTCATAGTCGACTATTTAGACTACACGGTTCTATTTGTATATAGAGCAAATTTGACTACACGGTTTTATTTGTATATTCGACTATTTAAACTACACGTATGGTTAAATAAATGCATGCAACTAATTTTGGCTTTAATCTAAACGTTACAAAAACCAATTGTACTCAGCTCTTATCTTTTAATGTGTTGTAACTTAGCCTCAATCTAGAGCAATGTAAATTAGAAACAAAACTGTATATGAAATTAAAGTGTATTAAAAGCAAATATGAGCCCGAAAAAATCACAATTTTGTAACGTAAGGCTACTAAAATCCCACACTAAACTACATATCTTTAGAGTAATAAGGCTAATAACAATGAACTAGGATAATTTTATTATTATTTATAATATATATTATATTTGCTTGTTAAATTGTAATTGTTTTGTAAATAAAAGAATAACTAAAATTTTCAGCCGCTAGCTTAAGGAATAATTAAAATTTTCAACCGTTCAAACGGCTAAAATATTAATATTAGTTTTTAACCTACGGTACACTGTGTGACTATTTTTTTTGTTAAATTGGGGTTGTTTTATTTAGTGTTTGAGATTCTATTTAGTTTTTTAGTTATTATAACAAAAAAGGATTTAAATACATAATAAGTAATTTATAAGCTTTGATTAAGTCATATTTTCATAATGATTTAATTATTTTACAAAATCTTAGTTAAAGTAAGTTGATTTGATATGTCAAATATTCTAATATTAGTAGTGTTGACAAATAATAAAATAAGGATTTAACCCGTGTTTATGCACATATTTAATGAACTTTATTAATTCCAACATGTCTTCTTTATAACCCGTCCTACTATATAACAACAATGTATAGTATTTTAAAAAATTTATAAGCTTTTATTTATAATATATTAAAGTTTTTATTAAGTTTATATATATATATATATCAAAAATATGATTTTAAAAATGAGAATCAAAGTTTTTATCTATATTAACATTTTTATCTACATTAAGAATCGAAGCTAACATGTTTTGAAAAACAAAATAGGAACTAAATTGTTGTTTTCTTTGTTTGTAAAGAATTTAGAGATAGAATATCTTCAAAAAACAATAGAAGGTGTCATTAATATAGTATAACTTCTGTTTCCATAAAATATTGATTGCAGTTTGTTACATTCTAGTATAACATATAGTAATAAACTAATCTATACTATTAAAAGGGAAACATTATTTGCTCAGTACAAAAAGAAGGGAAAAAATAAGACATGAAATACCCTTCATAATATAACAAACCATATAAAAAGAAAAAGATAGGCAGGTAATTTTATTGCCAAACAAAACCGGATATTAATGCAATCCGGTTTTTATATGTTCAGATCATGTTTTGTATGTATGGATTGAGGAAAGTTTTCCCAGTTACCA
>NW_010921723.1:0-11695 GCF_000633955.1 Camelina sativa
GCTACACTTCACACTTAAAGGTAAAGGAATCAAGTCTAGAGGTGATTATGGATTGAACCCATAGACAATTTCAAAAGGAGAAAATAGGGTAGCAGAATGCTTAGCGTGATTGTATGCAAACTCAACATGTGGTAGACATTCTTCCCATGATTTGAGATTGCTTCTCACTAAGGTCCTGAGGAGTGTAGATAGCGTCCTGTTCACCACTTCGGTTTGCCCATCTGTTTGCGGGTGACATGTGGTTGAGAATGATAGCTTGGTTCCTAGCTTAGCCCATAACGTCCTCCAGAAGTGTCCTAGAAACTTTGTATCTCGGTCTGAGACAATTACTTGAGGCATTCCATGTAGGCGTACTACTTCCCTGAAAAACAAGTTAGCTACAATAACAGCATCGTCCGTCTTGTGACTTGCAATGAAGTGAGCCATCTTGCTAAACCTGTCAACCACAACAAAAATAGAATCTCTACCATTTCTGGTTCGAGGTAAGCCAAGAACAAAATCCATAGAAATATGAGTCCAAGGTTGAGAAGGAATAGGTAGAGGAGTGTACAAGCCGTGGGGCTGTACCTTACCCTTCGCCATTTTGCAGATATGGCACCTAGAACAAACCTTCTCAACGTCTTTCTTCATTTGAGGCCAATAGAAGTGTTCTTGCAGTCCAAGTAGAGTCTTTGACACTCCGAAATGTCCAGCTAATCCACCTCTGTGAGCTTCTCTGATCAGCAGCTCTCTCATTGATCCTCTTGGTATGCACAATCGATCCTTAAAGAACAGATATCCATCCTGCCTATAATAGTTTTCAAAAGCAAACTAATGGCATTTGCCATAGCTCTCAGCAAAATCGATGTCAGTCTCATAAAGTCCTACTATTTTATCAAAACCTTCTAGCTTAGAAGACGAAGTAGAAATGAGAGTGTACCTCCTTGATAATGCATCTGCGACTACATTATCTTTACCTTTCTTGTACTTAACCGTGTAGGGAAAAGTCTCTATGAATTCCATCCATCTGGCATGTCTCTTGTTGAGCTTCTGTTGTCCTTTGAGATGCTTCAGGGACTCATGATCAGTGTGAATAACGAACTCCTTGGGCCACAGGTAATGCTGCCACGTTTGAAGAGCCCAAACCAAGGCGTACAGCTCCTTGTCATATGTAGGATAGTTCAACGTCGATCCTCCTAGCTTCTCACTGAAGTAAGCTACTGGTTTCCTATCCTGCATCAAAACAGCACCTATACCCACTCCGGAGGCATCACATTCAATCTCAAAAGTTTTCATAAATTCAGGAAGTAAAAGAATAGGGGCAGTGATAAGCTTCTCTTTTAAGGTTGAAAACGCCTTCTCTTGTGCTTCTTTCCATCTGAATCCTACATCCTTCTTAACAACTTCTGTAAGTGGCGCTATAATGGTACTGAAGTCTTGGACAAATCGCCTGTAAAATCCTGCTAATCCATGAAAGCTCCTGACTTCTGCTACGTTTTTGGGTGTTGGCCACTCCTTAATAGCCTTGACCTTCTCATCGTCCACTCTAACTCCTTCTGCACTGACACCAAAGCCTAGAAAAACAACCTCAGTAGTACAGAATAAACATTTAGAAAAATTAGCAAAGAGGGTTTGAGAATGAAGAACATTTAGAACTTGGCGGATGTGTTCTAAGTGTTCTTCTAGACCTTTGCTGTAGATGAGAATGTCATCGAAGTACACAACCACGAAGATGCCTATGAAAGGTCTGAGAGCATGATTCATTAAACGCATGAAGGTGCTAGGAGCATTGGTGAGACCAAACGGCATGACTAGCCATTCATAGAGCCCTTGCTTGGTCTTGAAAGCTGTTTTCCATTTATCTCCTTCCTTCATTCTGATCTGATGATAACCACTCTTCAAATCGATCTTTGAGAAGATTGTTGACCCACATAACTCGTCCAGCATGTCATCTAATCTCGGAATCGGATGTCTGTACTTCACTGTGATATTGTTAATAGCTCTGCAGTCAACACACATCCTCCATGAACCATCTTTCTTGGGTACAACCAAAACTGGTACTGCACATGGACTGAGACTCTCTCTGATGTGTCCCTTGCTCATCAGCTCTTCTACTTGCTTCCGAAGCTCTTTAGTTTCTACCGGATTGGTTCTGTAAGCTGGTATGTTCGGTAGAGCTGAACCTGGTACCAAATCGATCTGATGCTCTATCCCACGTATTGGAGGTAAGCCTGGAGGTATCTCTTCTGGAAGCACATCCTTGTACTCCTCTATAATCTCTATCATCTCGTGTGGAAGCTCTTCTGCTGATTTAGTACTGGTGAGTGTCTCCTTATACACAAACATGAATGTGGTCATTTCTGGATCAAATAGCTTGTTGAACTCGCTGTGATTGATGTACAGGCTGTGAGACACTTTCTATGTATCCTTGTGGGTCATGTGAAGCTAGTCCTTGTAGATTTCGCTGGGTGTAAGTGGTAGAAGAGTGACCTTGCGTCCTTTGAACTCAAATGACTGCTTGTTGGTGTAGCCATCATGAAGCACTCTTCTGTCGAACTGCCATGGTCTTCCCAACAGAATATGACTTGACTTCATTGGAATCACATCACATATCAGCTCATCCTCATACTTCCCAATCGTTAGTTTCACTATCACTTGCTGCGAAACTGTTAAAGCTCCTTTGTTGTTCAATCACTGTAGCTGATAAGGTCTTGGATGTGAAGTGGTCTTGAGATTAAGCTTCTGTACCATCTCTTCACTAGCTCCATTAGTACAGCTTCCACCATCAACGATCAAGGTGCAGACCTTGTCTTGAACCATACACCGTGTGTGAAATAGGTTCTCACGCTGTCCTCTATCATCTGGATGAATCTGAACACTTAAAGCTCTGCGTGCTACCAACATCTCTCCCATGACTGCTGGCTCACCTTCTTCACCGAATTCAGACTCTGGTTCACTCTCTGAACTGTCTACTGGCACAATCTCTCCTCCTTCTTGAAGAAGAAACATCTTCTTGTTAGGACAGTCTCTGGAATAATGCCCCATTCCTTGGCATTTGAAACACCTGATATGACTTGTAGAGGTGCTACTCTTAGGCTTGAAATCGATCTTAACTTCCTCTTTGACTATGGCTGTCGCGGGTTTGCTATCCTTGGTGAAGGCGGGTTTACTGAACTCTCTTGGCTTGGACATGTTAGGCGTAAATGTTGCCCTCACTCCCTTTCTCTTGATCTGTGACTCAATTAACTCTGCCTTATGTACCCTTTCTTGAACATCCTCATAGTTCTGCAGCTCTACCTTGTCTTGAATCTCTCTGTTTAAACCTCCAAGAAATCTAGACATAACCATGTCTTCACTTTCTCTTAGATCAGCCCTGATCATAAGCGTTTCCAGCTCTTGATAGTAGTCTCTAACAGACTTAGTACCTTGAATGAGACGCCTAAGCTTGTTAAGAGTCTCTCTCTGGTAGTGTGTAGGCACAAACTTCTTTCTCATCTGCGTGACTAACTGTTCCCATGTAGTGATAGCAGGTTCTCTCTGTCGATGTCGAGTAAGTCCCAGCTGCTCCCACCACAACAAAGCATAGCCATTGAATTCGGATATGGCTATCTTCACCTTGTTCAACTCATAAGTACCTTGAACCTGAAAGTTAGATTCCATCTTCCTTTCCCAATCTAGATAAGTCTCTGGATCATTGGTACCATGAAAAGAAGGATACTGAATTTTGAGGTGCTTCAGCTGCTGCCTCAAAGGATCATAATCCCTGCCAGGATCTCTGTTTCTGTTTCTCATCATTGTCTCTTGACTATGATCTGAAACTTCTTCTTCTTCGGAATACTCTCTATCTGATTCAATGTATATTCATTCGATGCCCAGCTACTTCATCAGCTCATCGTGGACGTATGTGATCTCTGCCAGTTATGTGTTGCTCTCTGTCTGTACCTTGAGTGTTTCTTCTCTGATTGAAACAAGTTTCTCTCCCCCCAGTAGGTGACTTAACTGTTCTGATCCGTGTGTGTTTGGAAGAAGTTCCCACGTGAGCCTTTCCTTTAGCTAAACGAAGGGCTTCATTAGGGCTAGGTGGTTCTGTAGAACTTTGATCTGAAGCGCTAGATGCTTGAGCTATGTCTTTGATCTGCTTCTCAAACTTGTTACTAAGCTGCTCCATCTGTTGTTGAAACTGAGTAGACATTGTCTTATTTGCTTCTGCAATTTGCTTGGACATGGCTTTGTTCAAAGCTTCCATAGCTTCTGGAGAAAGCTCCATTGTACCTGCAAATTAAAGAAGAAACTCGCAGTAAAATGTTCCTTGAATGAGAGGAACGAAAATAAACTCTAAGACTCTAAATTTTAGAAAACAAGTGACACACGACTAAAGACCTAATGTCGAGCAACACTACAAGAAAAATTCGATCAATACCATACCCTATAACAACAAACTTCGAAATAATGAGACCCTACTGCAATCAAATCTCGAAAACAACACTGAAACTAACTCCTAACTCACAGAACTCAATCTAAATACCAAAGATCAACTAAACAAACCCTAAAACGAAACAAACGAAATAAATCAAAATAACAAAAACGAGATTTAGGGTTTAGAATCGCTTAGCCTTTGGCACAGAGTTGGCTCTGATACCACATAATACGATCTCCCTAGGATTGAACTCCGTTGAAAGGCTGCTGATAAGCGATTAGTGATGAGACTCGATGGTGAAGTTGCATGAACGAGATTGCAGGTGGATTTGGAGATGATCGAGTGATGGAACAATGATATGATGGAGATAGATATTTAGGTGGTTGTATGGGGTGAAATAAAGTGAAGAGTTTCTGAATCACAAAGTGTATAGAAACCTAGAAATCAAGAACGCATTCAAGAATTTCGAATTGAGAGAAAAAGTTTAACAATACTTGTTCAACATACTTCTTCGCTAAAGAACAAAGAGGCGTAGCTATTGGGTTTTATAATCAACCCTAGGCTCGACATTCCAAACAACAGGAAGTTCAAAATAAAACAACAAGACGTTTTTAATGAAAAAAGAAAACAGCAAAACGTCAGGTACTTGTAGTAGTACAGAAGTCTGGTGACATAGTACAAAAGTCTGGTGACTTAATATAGAAGTCTGGTGACTTAGTACATTATTTCCCATTGGCAATGAAACAACCCTTCCCGTTTTTTTTTTTTTTTAATACCTTAATTTACTAGTGGTCCCATACCCACTAACATCCTAACATCAATCAATAACCAATAACATCAATCAAATAAAGAGATAACCAACAACTAACATCCTACAATGTTCCTTTGACTTAATCTAGCAACCTAACAACAGCTAGACCACAATCAATCAAGTCTCTAGAACACCCCTTCATCATCGCCTTGATTCCACGATCACACTTTGCCTTTACCTGCACATCACAAACAACAATTGAGATGCGTAAGTATTATCATAAATACTTAGTGAGGCCGTCCTCCCATCTACTGGGTTATACACACAAGCATATGAGACTCCCAAGTCAACAAACAACAACAACACAATCAACATATCAAACCAGGAAAATAAGACTCGGCAGGTACTAGTGTCGACCGATGCTCAATCGGTGTCGACCGATGCTACAGGAACTGGTGTCGACCGATGCCGGAATGGTGACGATCGATGCTACTCGAGACGGTGCCGATCGATGCTCCACAAAAGTGGTATCGATCGACGCCTCTTCTGCAGTCACGATCTGCGCGAAACTCAGCGACGAACTCCGATCTCAATCAACACAGATTCGACTCCAAACACGTCTAATCATCTCGGAATTCACTAGAAATCACAAATACAATGTACCCAAGCAAGCAAACACCACAAATAACAAGGAATCACACAAAACAAGGGAGATCTCATGCTTAGATCAACCATGGTCAAGCACTCACCTCAAGAACAAGAAGTTTGGATTGAGAAACGTGGAAAACAACACCTCCAGAAGCTTCCCCTTCGATTCCAGCAACAGCTAACACTCCTACAGCCTCAGATCTCTCCAAAATCACCAAGAACAAGCCCAGAAATCCCAGAAAAGTTTTTCTCTCTTTTCTCTCTTTCTTTTCCTCTCAAAAACGGCGAGAACCACAAATAATACGACCTAGGGTCGTTTTTCCCCTTTTACACACGATTAGGGTTTTAAATCAAACCAAACCGAACCAATTCGGTAATTAAATCAAACCCGACCAAACCGGAAAACATGGTGTCGATCGATGCCACCAAGGGTGTCGATCGACACCCACACCAAAAATACACAAATTGGTTCGCGGGCGTTACAGGCAATGACTCCTAGATAACTCGACGTAGTGATCCATTTGCCTCATTAAAAACCATACTGAGAAAACCCATTTGGACAAAACTCAGCTATGGGAAAAAGAGTACAAACTTCACACCTAAGTTACCTAGTTATCATTACCGGGTGAAGTCTTCAAGGTGGATATGTTGAAGATTTGGATCCTCGGTAGGTTGAATGACCTGTCAACTATGAGTGAATGAGCTTCCTTGGCCATCTCCTTAGCTCTTGAACGAGTGATCCTTCCCACCATCTCCGGTTTCTCTGCAGCCTCTGACTCCTTACTTGCCACAATCATATCAGTTCATGTCACCAGCGCTGTCACACTAAAGCTGAATGACAACAACTCTCTCTTGTGGAAGACTTAGTTCGAACCTCTCTTGTCCAGCCAAAAGCTTATCGGCTTTGTCAATGGTGCCGTCAATGCACCACCTCAGACTCGTCTCGTTGTCAATGGCGAAGTCACCAGTGAAGTCTCTAATCCTCAGTACGAGTCTTGGTTCTATACTGACCAGCTGGTCCGTTCTTGGTTGTTTGGTACGCTGTCTGAAGAATTCCTATGCCATGTCCACAGTCTCACCACATCTCGCGAGATCTGGATGTGTTTCTCAGAAAACTTCAACAAAAACAGTATCACTCGTGAGTTCTCTCTTCGTCGCAGTCTTCAACTCTTGTCCAAGAAAGATAAGTCCCTTTCCACATACTACCGTGAGTTCAAGTGAGTGTGTGATTCCTTAAGTTCCATTGGAAAGCCTGTCGATGAATCAATGAAGATCTTTGGTTTCCTTAACGTGTTAGGCAGAGAATATGATCCCATCGCAATGGTGATACAACGCTCCTTGAGTAAGCTCCCAGCTCCTACCTTCAATGATGTCATTACAGAGGTTCAAGGCTTTGACACTAAGTTGCAGTCGTGTGACGATACTGTCTCTGTCACACCTCACATGGCCTTTGCGTCCGAACAAACAAACTCTGCTCCACACTTTGATCCAAGTCAGAGATGTCGAGGTCGCTTTGGTCAGAATAGAGGAAGAGGAGGCTATTCAAGTCGCGGTCGAGGTTTTCCGCAGCATCAGACCTCATCGCAGCCTCAGGGTCAGAGACCAGTATGTCAGATATGTGGACGTGTTGGTCACACGACTATCAAATGCTACAATAGGTTTAACAACAACTACCAGAGTGAAGTCACTACTCAAGCATTCTCCTCTCTGCGTGTCTCTGATGAAAGTGATAAAGAATGGCATCCAGATTCTGGTGCTACTGCTCACGTTACACCATCAGTCTCTGGTCTCCAAGAAGCAAAAGCTTATGAAGGGAATGATACAGTAATGGTTGGGGATGGAGCCTACCTCCCAATCACTCACATTGGATCCAGCACCATCTCGTCTGCTAAAGGTACCATTCCGTTAAACGAAGTGTTAGTATGCTCTGATATGAAAAAGTCCCTTTTATTTGTGTCATAACTATGCGACGATTATCTTTGTGGTGTGTTCTTTCACTCTAATAATGTGTATATAATCGACTTGACAACTCAGAGAGTGGTGTCAAAGGGTCCTCTTAAAGAAAGTCTCTATGTGTTGCAGAATCAAGAGTTTGTGGTGTTCTATTCAAATAGGCAGTGTGGAGCAGACTTGGATATGTGGCATCATCGCTTAGGACACACAAACTCCAGGATTCTATAGCAGCTTCAAGCAAGCAAGGAAATACAAGTTAATAAGAGCAGAATTACACCCATTTATGAGCCTTGCCAGATGGGGAAGAGTACTAAGTTGCAGTTTTTTTTCTTCTGATTCTAGAGCTTTAAAACCCTTAGATCGGATTCATTGTGATCTTTGGGGACCATCACCAATTGTATCGAACCAAGGATTCAAATATTATGTGATTTTTGTTGATGATCATACCAGATTCTCTTGGTTCTTTCCATTGTGTTTCAAGTCAGAGTTTGTGTCAGTTTTTACTGCTTTTCAAAAATTGGTCGAGAATCAGCTGAATGCAAAGATTAAAATTTTTCAAAGTGATGGAGGAGGAGAGTTTACTAGCAATGTATTTAAGAAACATTTAGAAGAGAATGGCATTCAACATCACATCTCATGCCCCTACACTCCACAACAAAATGGAGTTGCAGAGAGAAAACATAGACAGTTGGTAGAGCTTCGGTTATCTATGATGTTCCATAGTCACATTCCACTGAAATTTTGGATTGAAATATCTTCACTGCCAACTATCTTGTCAATCTTCTACCATCCTCATTCCTAAACAAAAAAAAAATCCATATAAAACTTTGTTTCAGCAAAAAGTGGACTACTCATCTCTTCGTGTATTTGGTTCTGCTTTCTATCCGTGTTTGCGACCTCTGGCTCACAACAAATTTGATCCATGATCGCTACAATGTGTCTTCTTGGGTTACAACAATCATTAAAAGGGATATCGTTGCATTTATCCACCCACAGGAAAAGTTTATATCTCTCGACATGTTATATTCGATGAGAATCAGTTTCCATTCAAGGAGAAGTACCAATCCTTGTCTACACATTATCAGACACCTTTACTTCAGGCTTGGCAACACTCTGAAGTCATATCTCAGTCAGAGACTGCACCATTCCTACAACTATTGCCTCGAGTTCCTGCAGCTAATATTCTGGTTCAACATCAGACACAACAAATTCAAGACATGGAAGCTAGTATAATAGACAATGGTACTGGTTCTGACACGCAAGAAGAAAGTGATGAAGAAAATGCAGAACCTGCTCCGGTACCTGCAGAACCTGGTCTGGTAACTGATAACCTCCACTCTATGACCACAAGGTCGAAAGCAGGCATTCATAAACCAAACACTCGGTATGTTTTACTTGCTCCTAAACAAACAAATGACGAGCCAAAAAGCATTGTAACAGCAATGAAACATCCGGGTGGAATGGAGCTGTAATGGATGAGATTGGACGAATACACATGTTGAACACATGGTCACTGATACCTCCCACTGAAGATATGAATATATTATCATCCAAATGGGTCTTCAAGACGAAGTACAAGCCTGATGGAACTGTAGATAAACTCAAAGCTAGGGTTGGTGCCAAAGGATTCAATCAAGAGAAAGGTCTTGACTATCTTGAGACGTTTAGTCCAGTTGTTCGGACAACAACAATAAGGCTGGTCTTAGATACTGCAGTCAACAACGATTTGCCTATCAAGCAATTAGACGTCTCCAACGCATTCCTTCATAATGAGCTACAAGAGCCAGTCTACATGTATCAACCATCTGGATTTATTGAACCAGAAAAACCAAATCATGTCTGTCAACTTACAAAAACTCTCTACGGCCTAAAACAGGCACCAAGGACATGGTTTGACACTTTTAGTAACTTTATGATTGATTTTAGCTTTGAGTGCATCACATTTGATCTGTCATTGTTTGTCTGCAATCAAAACAACAAGACATTGGTGTTACTTTTATACGTTGATGACATTCTTCTTACTAGCAATGAAAAAATCAATCTACTGGAGCAGCTTCTCAAAGCCTTGAACAATCGTTTCTTAATGAAAGATCTAGGCCCTCCATGTTATTTTCTTGGGATAAAGTTTGAAGATTACAAAAATGGATTGTTCATGCATCAAAAAGCCTACGCCTCAAACATTCTTCATCAGGCAGGCATAAGAGTCTGTAATCCAATGCCGACTCCTTTACCACAACAACTTGAAAAGCTTGATGTCACTCTGTTTGCTGAACCAACATACTTTCAGAGTTTAGCAGGGAAACTCCAATACTTGACAATAACCAGACTAGATCTTCAGTACATGGTGAATTTCATATGTCAGAGGATGCACGCTCCAACAAATTCAGACTTCACGCTTCTCAAAAGGATACTCAGGTATGTAAAAGGCACTCTCAACTTTGGCATGCCAAATCAAAAGCACAACAATCCCTCTTTGTCAGCCTTTTTTTATAGCGATTATGCTGGCAGCAAAGATACTAGAAGGTCTACAACTGGTTTCTACATTTTATTGGGATACACCTTGGTCTCCTGGTCTGCAAAAAGACAAAAAAAAACAGTCTCTATGATGTGAGCACCGGTCGACTCGCGGTACGGACAGAAAGTCGCGTCTTTGGGTCGCTCAGTGTAGCGGCAACTTTCCTCGGACCAAACGATGGCGAACGGTTGTCGAGGTTAAACGAACGACGCAAACGAGTTTTAGTGAAGAACAAACGAGTGGAACGCGAGATCGAACGTTGGTCTCAACTTCGGGCGTACGGACGGTCCGATGCGGTAGCGGTTCGGAACGGCCGTCGAGAACGGGAAGCGGCTAGCAAACCAAGTGTTGGTTTTGCTAGGAGAAATGGAAGCGAGGGTGGATTGAATGACGACACACGAGTGTTGGCTCTACTCGTGATACGTCCGGACTAGAGGATTACGAACCCGGTTCGTGAATCGACTAGGGTTTCTCGATAGTTAGTCCCGGACTATGGCTAAAGAGAGAAGTGAAACAAGAAACAAAGAATCGCTCTTTGGGAAATTATATTCATTCAAGTCTGTGTTTTACAAAGGAAGAGAGGGTTTAAATAGTGTGAGGGTTTAGAGGGGACTAGGGACACGCAGACTCGCTATGGTCCGCACACGTTTGCCCTTGACGTGTTTCCTTTGATGGAGAACACGTCGCTCTCTAAGTGGTTTAAACAGGACCACACACGTCACACTACTCTAACGTTACAAAAGAAAGTTCTAGACAAAGTTCAAAAACGCATAGCTTAAGTACAAAGATAACACGTCCTTAGGCTTTGACGCGGGAACCACGTCATTGGCTTCAAAACGCGGAGGTTTGCGTTAGGACTCGTTGCCTCATTAAAACCTTCTCCGGTAAACCTCGTGGGACAAACCCGGAGTAAGCAAAAAGAGTACGGGTCATGATCCTAACGACTTGGTCGCCTTCATCCTTGGGTAAAGATGAAGGCCGTGCGAACGGTTTCCACTTGAATAGCTTTGGCCGGGTCATCTTCTTGAACAAAGGCTTGTACGAACCGGTTGATCTTCTGTCCTGCGGCTTTAGACGAGCTCTTTGATTGCGTAGTAGCTCCCGGAGTGATCCTTGGTGCATTGGCCTGATGTTGTCCCGCGGGTGATGCAAGTGTCTTTGGTCGCGTCCTGGGCGTTCTGGTCCGGTAAGAGCGTTTCTGGCCGCGTGTCCGGTCTCTTGCTCACATCACTCTAACTCCTCAACAGAGTTAGAGTATAGAGCCTTATAGGTTGTAGCTCGTGAGCTTACCTGAATCTCCTATCTGTTGCGTGATATTGGTATCTCTCATTACCATTCTACTAGAGTTTTCTGTGACAACCTATCTGCAGTTTACCTATCTGACCATAGCTGCCTCGTGAAGCCTTCCCCGTTCATAGATTTTCCGCTACAT
>NW_010921723.1:16215-17313 GCF_000633955.1 Camelina sativa
TATGAAGGGTTTACATAAGCAGTTAATTAGAAAATCTATAATACAATAAATGTATTGGAAACAATATCATTCAATGATTATTGATAAGATTGGATCCTCAAAAGCAAGAAACAACATCTTCATAATTCATAAAAAATAAACGCCACAATTATACACATCTGAACGAAATGGTATAAACATATAGTGTATAAATAAAAGTGATGGCAAAGTCCGTATATGTCTAATTAAAACGAAATAATACAAAAAAGAAATCGAAAAAGACAAAAAAAAACAAGAAATGTCAACTACACCACAACCCACGCGTTGCGTGGGGAAGCACCTAGTGGATATTTAAGGTTCAGCTAAAGTCTTGTCAAGATACAAGAAAGTAGATTCTTAAAAAAAATGATTAAGTAAATTTTAATCTAAATTCCTTTATTTACTTTTTAATAAAAATTTACCCTTGGTTTTTATATATGTAGACATTATTTTAACTTTCCTGAGAATTAGTTAAACGTCTTTATTTTAGGTTTATGTGTTTGTTTTAACATCTTATCGAGATTGGAGCCAGACCAGTTCTGGAGGACAAGCAGACTAAACAACCTTAGACCTCAAATTTATATTATGTTTTAAAGCCATCAAATAATATGTATATTATAATAGTCACAATATATTTTCCTCACTAAAATCTACTCCATCCATTTCTTATTAATCTATTTTCTAGAGAAAAACAAATGTTGCACAAAAAAATAATTTTTAGGTTTTCTAGATATTTTTAATAAGTAATTAATGAAAAATTGTAAATTTCAAAAAAAAAAAGAACTGAATGTTATTGGTTGAAATTCATTAATCACAAAAAATAATGTAAGTATGTTTTTTTAATATGTTTGAAAATCCTAAAATATGGATTAACTTGGAACAGAGGGAGTATTGTCTAATATAACCATTTAATACAGTCCCATATAATTTTAAACATTTTAAATGATGGGAAGTGTTTTTAGTCAAGTGCTTACAGTACCACCTCTGCAACCGATCCCACAGGAGGTCGATTCCACTAAGTCGTGTTATCTCTCTTAGTAGGGACTGGGTATGAATCAGGCCTTGTCGATTATATATTGA
>NW_010921723.1:21156-23059 GCF_000633955.1 Camelina sativa
AAGTATGAAAATAATGACTTATAAGATGTTAATATAAAATAGAAAATGGAGATAAACATTTTAAAAGATTAAAATAAATATATAAGATATACATATCATACAAACTCTAAAACTAAGCTTTTACAATGATATTTGATTTGATTTTTTATAACCCATACAACAACAATAACAAAAAAAATACAAAACAAAACAAAAAAAGAGATTTGAGAGTAGTGGAAGAAGATGAGAGAATGAAAGAGTGATAGATATCATTAAATGTGAAAATTAATTGTTTTTAAATTTGTGTATTAATATAATTTTTTTTTGTTTCTTGTTTTTAAATTTGTGTATTAAATTAGATTGGAATATGGTAAGTTCAATCATATATAGAATGAGCCGATTTTATGATTTTGGATTTTCGATTTTGGTTCTTTATATGGGAATTTATGATTTACCGTTTCTTTAGGTTTAAGGAGTGTAATAAAGAGGAAGACGTGGGGTTTAAAGAGGATCGTGGAGGTAATTTGGATTTTGATATGATGGACCAAAACGTAAGGATAGATCTCATAGCAGTTAATATTATTTCCGTTTGAAACTCATTTAAGGCAGTAAATGTAGAAACAAATTTAATATCAATCTTAAATATATGATTTTGTGTGAATTTCAATTATATGGGATTTGATAATTTCGGCTAACATAGCATTTAAGGGGATGGAGGATGAAAACGTAAGGAGAGAAAACAATGATTCTGTGTTTAAGGAATGAAAGGAGACGAATGAAAGGCAATTTAAAGCAATGATTTTGTGTTAATTTCAGCATTTAAGGAGATGGTCGATGAAACCGTAAGGAGAGAAATCGAAGGTAATCAATTTAAAGGCAATTTAAAGCGCAATTTAAAGCTATGATTTTGTGTTAATTTCAGCATTTAAGGAGATGGTCGATGATAACGTTAGGAGAGAAATCGAAGGTAATTAATTTAAAATCTCATTTAATAACAATCGACCAATAAGGATAGAGTAGAACTGTACTTTTATATATATGATTGATTCCATTCCATGGCTTCTATATAATATAGTTTTAATATTTGAGAGTAAATTTGAGTATAAGTATTTAAGTAAATGTCTGATAGATGTTACTCTTAGGTTCAAAATATTTTATTAACAGTTACAAATTTGGAAATTAGGGTATTTGGTGTCATAACAGTTATATTTTCCTAACTTTACATAACACAGCGATATTTGGCAGCGTATATTTTTGACACATGTCCTCACTTCTCAATTATTAATTTATTTTTCTCAAAACTACATACATTATTTTTCATATTCACTATATTTAAATGATATTTCTGTCCTAAAAATATATTGACATTTATATATGTAATATCCTTTTAGTCATTATATATAGATATCATTTATCAATATCTTACATAATTACCATAGCATTAAAATTTTGCAAATAAAAAAGAATTATTAATATTATAATTTTGGAAAAAATAAATTTCCAATTATTAATGATTTAATATTAGTATCATAATTTCAGAAAAATATAATGTGATGGTTATTAAACTCTTTACTAATTTCAAGCTATAATAATATTATAATATTATAATAATTATTTGTTGACAAAAAAATTAGAATATTTGCTTCACATTTTTGTGTCAAAAGATCAAATCAATTTATCCTAATATAATTTAAAGATATAAAACAACATGATATTTTATCTTTCTTTAATAGTAATCATTAATACAATTTATTGCATATTAATTCTTTAAAATGTAACTCCAATGATATTTGAAAATTATTTAAAACAAATCTTTCATCATATGAATACACTTTAATGTATTAACTGTAATACAATTTGTGTTTTAATATTTGTTAATATTTTATTAACAGTTACTCTCTTTAATGCATGGTAAAAGCAATTT
>NW_010921723.1:26843-36943 GCF_000633955.1 Camelina sativa
TTTTATGAATCGTAAAAACAAAATAGATTAATAGATTAATTTTTCTTTAACAAAAGTAAACTATAGAGATTTTTGCTATGAAATAATACTAAATTAAAAAAACCAAAATTAATTAAAGATTTGGTAGAGAAAGATAAATCTGAATACTTCTATATAATAAATAATGTGATTTTTAACCAATTAGGTCATCAAAGAGGAATAAAGCAGATGATAGAATTGATGATGATGTAAGAAATGAGGGACAACCAACCATAAGTAAAGCATTAATACATTGTCGGATTATGTAGTTGATGCTTCGAAATGATGCCAAGTTCGTAGAAGCAGAGAGGCATGGAAAAGAAATAAAATATATTTAACTTTTTTAATTAGTCATGTTGGCTAGGGAACAGGCCTATTTTTTTTGTTTCTTTGGTTTCTTTGCTCCATAGTTTTGAATTAAAATTGAAATGAGTTTATATCTTGTTGGCTAGGGAATTGAGATGGATCTATTTAAGTTTCTTATATAATAAGAGAAGGTTTTTCTCAACTTCTCATAATAACATGACATCTGGCTTAATATATAACTGACACATGTCCTTCCATTATTCTTATTCTTAAAAGCTATTATCTTTATGTTTTAATATTGGGCCTAACCAAACAAAACCAAATACAGGCCCACCAAATAAATCGACAGCTCTTACAAACGAACTTGTACTCACCTTCTCCACCATCGTTCCCAGCAACTATCACCTCCAATGTACCTTCTCTATCGAGCCTTTGTTGTTTTTTCTCGGTGTATACGCCACTGGTCTCCATCCTTCGCTGTAAGCTCTTTGGTCAGCTTCCCCGTGAAGATCTCTTAGATTCCATCGTAGTCATATTTATTGGATAATTAAATTTGGTCTATGATGAAAGTATTAAGGTTACAATATGTGTATATATATTAAATATTTTACAATAGGTCTCTGTAATGTTTTTTCGTGTAATGCGAAAGGATGTTGTAAAGTTTGGGAAGTGATTCCAAAGAGGCATAAAGAAATATGTGATCTTTTGACTATTTCTATATGTATTACACGGTAAAATTAGGCTCAATCTTTTTATCAATATGCAAAGTAAAATATTTTTTTTTGTAATGGGGATAAAGAACTTTTAAAAATGAAAAACAAAGCAAATTTACAAAACATAAACTTAGAAATATATTGTAGTTGAATATCAGAGGACTTAAGAGGAGAAATCTAAGGGACTTACAACTATAATATTATGATTGAATGTAAGCCGAAGAGATTGTGCTTTAGGAGTCAAGCATTAGGCTCATCTTCATCACTTAAGACTTCCAACTATAGTTAAAAAGTTAAAAATCACATTACAAAACAATGCAAAAACTTTAAATCATGACTATCATAAAACATAATCCTTTGAAAGAGGCTAATAAATATTGACAAGTATGATATCAAAAAAAAAACATTGACATGGCTTTATAAACGATTTCTTCAAATAGTCCTAGAGAAATTAATCTGTTAATCATCATACTGCAAGACATCATGTTTTTTTAAAAAAACTTCATAAAAAATAATATTTTTTTAAAAATACCATGGGAAATGATGGGAAAAGGAATTTCATTGACACATTATTCTGAGTAATCACATTCATGACAATAAATACAGTTATAAAGCATATTAATTGTAATTGATTTGGTCATATGCATAGTTTGAACAAAAGAAAACGTCCACCCATAATGTCATAAAGGTAATTGATTGAGAGAAGTAAATGTAAATCTAAAGAAACTGAACAAATAAAATGTCCCAAATTAAAAAAATGTGTGTAGACAATTTAGTTTTAGATTAGCAATAATGTGTCTTTTTATTTTATTAAAATTGAAAAAAATGACACATGTTAAAAAAAATACAGGAGTGCCAAATGACAATTTCTCACAACTCTACTTTATTATAGTTTAATATATAGTAAATATTGACATGTGAAACCGATAAAAATAGTTAAGTAATAAAGTTCCAGTTGCGATCAAAAAATAAGTGAAAATTTTATGAATTGTAAAAACAAAATAGATTAATAGATTAATTTTTCTTTAACAAAAGTAAACTATAGATATTTTTGCTATGAAATAATACTAAATTAAAAAAACCAAAATTAATTAAAGATTTGGTAGAGAAAGATAAATCTGAATACTTCTATATAATAAATAATGTGATTTTTAACCAATTAGGTCATCAAAGAGGAATAAAGCAGATGATAGAATTGATGATGATGTAAGAAATGAGGGACAACCAACCATAAGTAAAGCATTAATACATTGTCGGATTATGTAGTTGATGCTTCGAAATGATGCCAAGTTCGTAGAAGCAGAGAGGCATGGAAAAGAAATAAAATATATTTAACTTTTTTAATTAGTCATGTTGGCTAGGGAACAAGCCTATTTTTTTTGTTTCTTTGGTTTCTTTGCTCCATAGTTTTGAATTAAAATTGAAATGAGTTTATATCTTGTTGGCTAGCAAAACAAATATGCATAGGTTATATAGTAGATAGGTTATAAAATGACATGTTGAAATTAATAAAATATCATTAAATTTGTGCTAATACGGGTTAAATCCTTATTTTATTATTTATCAATAATATTATGATTGAATGTTCAAAGCCAAAGATATTGTGCTTTAGGAGTCAAGGATTAGGCTCATCTTCATCACTTAAGACTTCCAACTATAGTTAGAAAGTTAAAAATCACATTACAAAACAATGCAAAAACTTTAAATCATGACTATCATAAAACATAATCCTTTGAAAGAGGCTAATAAATATTGACAAGACTATGATATCAACAAGAAAAACATTGACATGGCTTTATAAACGATTTCTTCAAATAGTCCTAGAGAAATTAATATGTTAATCATCATACTGCAAGACATCATGTTTTTAAAAAAAAACTTCATAAGAAATAATATTTTTAAAAAAATACCATGGGAAATGATGGGAAAAGGAATTTCACTGACACATTATTCTGAGTAGTCACATTCATGGCAATAAATACAGTTATAAAGCATATTAATTGTAATTAATTTGGTCATATGCATTATTTCAACATGAACAGTTTGAACAAAAGAAAATGTCCACCCATAATGTCATAAAGGTAATTGATTGAGAGAAGTAAATGTAAATCTAAAGAAACTGAACAAATAAATTGTCCCAAATTAAAAAAATGTGTGTAGACAATTTAGTTTTAGATTAGCAATAATGTGTCTTTTTATTTCATTAAAATTGAAAAAAATGACACATGTTAAAAAAAATACAGGAATGCCAAATGACAATTTCTCACAACTCTACTTTATTATAGTTTAATATATAGTAAATATTGACATGTGAAACCGATAAAAATAGTAAAGTAATAAAGTTCCAGTTGCGATCAAAAAATAAGTAAAAATTTTATGAATCGTAAAAACAAAATAGATTAATAGATTAATTTTTCTTTAACAAAAGTAAACTATAGAGATTTTTGCTATGAAATAATACTAAATTAAAAAAACCAAAATTAATTAAAGATTTGGTAGAGAAAGATAAATCTGAATACTTCTATATAATAAATAATGTGATTTTTAACCAATTAGGTCATCAAAGAGGAATAAAGCAGATGATAGAATTGATGATGATGTAAGAAATGAGGGACAACCAACCATAAGTAAAGCATTAATACATTGTCGGATTATGTAGTTGATGCTTCGAAATGATGCCAAGTTCGTAGAAGCAGAGAGGCATGGAAAAGAAATAAAATATATTTAACTTTTTTAATTAGTCATGTTGGCTAGGGAACAGGCCTATTTTTTTTGTTTCTTTGGTTTCTTTGCTCCATAGTTTTGAATTAAAATTGAAATGAGTTTATATCTTGTTGGCTAGGGAATTGAGATGGATCTATTTAAGTTTCTTTAACCCAATGTTTTGAATTAAATTGAAAATGAGGACATGTGTCAGATATATAAGAAGCCAAGTGTCATGTTATTAGAAGAAGTTGAGAAAAACCTTCTCATATTATATAAGATATAGCTTCTATAATTTGTTTTATAGAATTATACTGCATCTCCATTCTCAAATTTTATTATTCTACGAATCCAAAATTTTTAAGTGCTATCAACAGCCGTTAGATTTGCCAAATTGATAACACACAAAAATTAACCGGACAATATTACTACTAGTACGTTACGTGAAATATCTTATTAACCGGACACATTTTCTGAAATATCTTTTAACAAAACTTGTACATCCTCTTTTAATATGGTTTCCCTCACTTGTGGTGTCATCTCGATCACTCTGTCTCTTGCCTTCGCTGCCTAAAACCCAAATCAAAACAAGGTTTAAAACACTATAGTAAAACAAGAAACGAAAAAAGATAATCAATATATAAGGCAAAAAAGAGAAAAGATATACCTCTTGTTCCCAATTGGTAAACAAAGTGACAAGAGCAAGAACAATAGTTTGTAGAGTAGAGCCAATCAATATACCGATCCAAAGTCCTTTCCCTCTCAATTTCACAACGAAACACAAGATTGAACCCACAGGGATCCCGACCAGATAATACGATCCTATGTTTGCATACGCTCCTATATGTTGCCACCCTGTTCCTCTAGCAACACCTGAAGAAGCAAGAATATTTAGGGTTTCTCATAACAGATAAATTTAGCTTTCTTTCTTGATCGCCAAGTAACATCTGCAAAGGTCGATCTATACATTAATCTACTGTATTCTTCTGTATACAGACTTACGTGTGATGTGAATCGTTTACCTGAGAGTACGGCGAGGAAGCTGTCAACACCAATGGATAGGCAGAGAAAGGGTGTGATCTGAGTTACATAGTCCGCGACTTCACTCTCGTTGCTGAATATATAAGCCCAATTTCTTCTGTAGATGTACAGAGTGATGCTTACTATGGCTGCGTCAATAACACCGAGAAAAATCGCAGAATTAGCTGCGGCTCGAGCTGCTTTTGGATGTCCAGATCCTAACTTGTTTGAGACATGTGTGCTATTATTATATATATAAAAAAAACATTGGTTAAAAGAAGTTTCCAAGAAAAAGAAAAAAATAAAGATTCTTATGAACAATGGGAATATATACAAACCTAGCAGCTGCTCCTATTGCATTCACCAAAACGTAATGCAGCGACGACATTGTTAGACTGTTCAAAGAAAAAAGACTGAACGATCAAAAGGTTAAGAAGGCTAATGTTACAATTTTTAGAAAGTGATATATGTGCATTACCATATGGATAGCACCGATGTTTCTAGCTTTGAGTTTGGTAAGAGTCCAGACATCAGTATAAGAAGCTCAAACGACCACCATTCTAGGCTTTACTTACATACAACATAAGAGAAAAAAATCAGAGTTAGGAGTCCATAGAAGATCAAAGATCATGAATCCCCCAATAAAGAACAAAACCAAGAAGCTTTATAGTGTTAAGAGGGGTTTTATTACCAAGTCATCATAGCAGAAGGTATCGCGAGGGTGATGAACTGCTTCATGCTCAAAAAGATTTCTTGTGCTTGAAGATTCATAGTTTCACGATACAGAGCAGATTGTCTCATGAAAACCCAAAGCAAAATTACGTTGAACCAATACGAAACTCCTATGGACAAGGCGGCACCAATGATTCCAAACCTCAGTTTATAGACAAGAAGCCAACAAAAGGGAATGTGAAAACATAGAGCTCCAAGAGAACTCAAGAAGAGAGGAAGAACCAATCCTTGTGACTGGAAAAACCGAGTCATAGATTGAAGGACAGAGTATCCGAATAAAGCCGGGATGAGCCAGATCGAGTATCTACAAGCTAACTGAGAGATGAGAGGATCTTGATGGAAAAGCTCCAAGAGTTTGTCCATGAAAACCCACAAAAGTGAGACTGGGAAACAGAACAAGAGAAGACATATCATTGAGCTGTAAGTGTATGCACTGATTTTCCTATATTGCTCTGCTCCAAAGGCTTGACCACATAGTGTCTCTAACGCACCTGCCAATCCAAACTAACCATCTAAGTCAGCAGGTAGGTCCAATAAAAATAGTAGTCATAGTTAAGAAAATAAAAATAGTTTATACACTCCCATAGTTTGAAAAGTGTGTAACTTTTTTTTTTGGGTAAACGAAAAAGTGTGTAAATTTGTTTTAAAATTCATTATTCACAACACCTTTTAAAGAAACAAAAACATTTGGTGGTCCTAAAGATAAAACCATTATAAAAATAAGATAAAAAGTTAAGTAAGTAAAAAAAAATTGGTGATCTTAATCTTTTTGTTTTTTGACCAGGGTTGTCCTATGGAGAAGTTATACAAATGAGAAAGAGAGAGGAGTAGGACTTTACGACGAGGCTGAAGCCGGTGACATTAGTAAGAGAACTTGCGATGGCCACGGCTGAGAGAGAGAGAACGTCTAAGTGACCAGCCATAACAATAGAGATAACTTGAAGGAGGTACTGAGAAGCAGCCACAGCCACCATTGGAGCAGCCATGGAGCTAACCTTCTTCATCATCTCTGTTGACATATAATAAGTCGTCTGATCTTCTTCTAGCTCTTCTCTAGGCACCAACGAGAAGCCCTTTTCCATGATCACAAACTATTTTTGAGAGAATCAATAAACTTTGGATGGATCAAAATGAAAAACTTGGGGAAAGATAAAGAACTCGTCGCTGACCATGTCCATGTGAAATTAATTAAACAACGACGCAGAGACAGACGTGGTCGCAATAAAAATAGAGTTATATGACGATGATATTCCCGACGAAGTTAATACAAAAACGTTGACCGATTGTTTTTTTTTTCTTAATAACCTTTTTAGATTAAAAACGTTGACTAGATGTGATGTAGAGAATTTATAATATTTATGAAGCTGGTGGACCTGACAGAAGCTAATGGTATTTTCGGACAGAATCTGATATATAATCTAACAGGTTTTAAGCTAATGGTATTTTCATAGTGACAGTGAAAAAAAAGTCAATGGCGAAAACTCACCAATCCCATATTTGGCAACGTAATTAACTCTCATAAATTGTTTGGTTCACCCTATGGTGCACCCTGACAGAATCCTGCTCGTTACAATCCTGCTCGTTCACCCTATGGTTCGTGATTGAGATCGTTTTCGTTTTCATCTTTTACGTTGTTTTTTTTTGGTGATCGTTAGCAACATCAGATCGCAATATCATCTGTTTTAAAAGTTCAAGCCGTGTTTGTGGCTACACTACCAATCAACGGACAATAAGCGTTGCGATCATATGTTGCATTTTCAATGCTATGATAACAATTTTCCGAATAAGATGACAATTTTCGTGGTCCAAATATATTGAGGAAGTCATAGAATCTTTTAACAATAATGTCACAATATCTAAGAAAATAAACAAACGTTAACCACTCTAGCACTCTCTCTGATTCTTTTTTCTTCCTTCCATCTAGCCTAAGAATTATGGAGTTTATGGCATTTGTTTTGTTAGTTTAGGAGAAAACTTAATTAGAGGAGTAATTAATTCTGACTAAAGCAAATAGCTTTGTACAAAATATAAAATAAATCTGGGTAAGAAAATATTAGGCCCAAGCCCATCTGATGACCCAATCTTACCCATCCGCCCAAGCCTGGCATGACTTGCAGCGGGCGTCTGGTTTTAAGCAACTCTTCTCTCCTACTCTACTTGCACAAATATATCGTCAAAAGGCCACAACTCTCGGATATGAAACCTTACCTTATATATTAGTGGAATACTTTATTCTATTTTCTTTTTTTTTGAATTATTAAAAGGTTCCGGGCCTAGGTCCGTATATCATCTCAGGCCAAGGACCAGAGTTTATATGGTCTCCTCCCAAACACCGTCCCTCGAACCGGCGACCTCTAGACTTTGCCAGAGAGTCTTTACCAATTGAGCTATCGACGCTTGGTGAGTACTTTATTCTATGGGACAAGAACAATTTTGTTTATAATATATGCCCTACTTTATACATTCATTTCTCATTCAGAAAAATGTTAATATTGACATTTGAGTACATTATAATTTATAAGTTAGTGTTTGTAGATATGAGTCCAACACTCTCATCATCTAGTCATTCTATTATCTTTTTCTTGGTAAATGTCCTACGAAACATATCAAATATTGAGTTTTTTTTTAGAAAATAGACTTATTATCCGACTCTAACTGAAATATCCCGGTTTGAAATAAGACCAAAAAACCATCACTTAAACGGGGCGTATTAAAAATCCAATATTAGAAATTTGACTTCACTAAAAAATAATATAAAATAACATAGGTCAATTCATTTACTGTCAATTAAATTTGATTTGAACAAAAAACCATAAATATTGAACTAATAAAAGACATAATTGTAAGTTTGTAACACATTAAATCAGTTGTGTAGTGTCTGATCTTGACACAGCCGGGCCCGTATAGCTCATTTGTTCGAAGCTCTGTGACTCTTACGTCCATGAAATCTGAACCAATACAAACTGGATTTGAACATGGACTGATGCGCGGCTGGATTCATTTCTGATTTCACAGTGAAACCTCCTTGTAATGATTTTGCAAGTCATATTCAATTTTGTTTCTTGGAATGATATTTATTAATGTATATTGGATCATTTCACCGTCCTATGGAATATGCTTCCACGTGTTTGTACCATTACAGACTTACAGTCACCTACTCACCTTGACTCTTATGAGCATCTCACTTACCTAATCTCTCTTGTCGGAGAAACATGAAACTTTTTTTTCTTTTTTCCCGGAGAAAGTAATAAATTTGCTTTTTGATTTCTTTATTTATTTGTGGGAAAATTATAAATAAAGGATCTTTTTCCAAAAATTTGGCCATCTATATAGGATTTTGGATATAAAAATAGCTAATTATACTCTTAGTTATATTTTCAGATAAAATTTGTTGTTTTTTTGTCTCCTGAAATTTTAAAATCAGTAAAAATCGAAATAAGGAAAATTGAGAAAATAAATCTAGTGGACCTAATTTTTTGTAATGGGTCTTAAGAAAATAATGAAATTGTAACTTTGTNAGAAAATAATGAAATTGTGACTTTGTCTCGACAAATTAAGAAAACAAAAGGGATCGAGAAATTGAGAAAAAACCCTTCAAAATATTCACCCTTTTTTACCATTGAATCTTCCAACTTTAAACAGCAGCATCACCAAGATTAGCATCAGTACGCTTTTCTAATACATCATTAGTCAGCTTAGGTGAATTCCTTGAAATAATACCTACTGATTTTCCCACATCAACTTCCACATTACAACCATCGCTACCATCAGCTGGGAACTTATTCAGATCGAACTGGACTTTACTCCTATCACCATTAACTACTCTTTTGAATGTAACAAACAACCGAATCATGTTTATCTTTTCAGATATGCAAGAAAAAATTTCATACCTCTATCATTTGTCAATACAACAGGAGGACAATCAACTTTAACCTCTGTGGGTAGATAATTGAATTCCACATCAAACATACTTTGCTCTAT
This sequence comes from Camelina sativa, assembly GCF_000633955.1. Lineage (NCBI taxonomy): Eukaryota > Viridiplantae > Streptophyta > Magnoliopsida > Brassicales > Brassicaceae > Camelina > Camelina sativa. The sequence continues at coordinate 36,317 of NW_010921723.1, forward strand.
TTCATAGTCTTCTGAAACCATAAACTTCAACTCTTCATCAACTCTTCAAGAGATGTAGTGGGTTGCAAAGTCAGTAATCTAGCACGTTCTTCATCATCAATAAATCTCCACTCCTTCTTGGCATCCAGTGTCCATACACCACAAGTAACATAGATTTGCATCATAAACAGGTAAGTGAAAGCTTTTGTGGAAGGTGGAAGAGATGGTGACCGATCACGTTAAGGTATAATGTCGATTTTTCTTAATTTGTTTATCTTCTAAATAATTTAGAATACGCATTCTAAAATGTATTAGAACAAATCTAAATAATTACGAAATCTTAACTATAAATTAAGGGGGGTGTATTCAACTTGACATTTTAAGTAATTTGTGTGAAATTTACAAATTCTATGTTATTCAATCATGGATTTTAAAAAGTCTATTAAAATTCACTGTTATTGAACTGATGATTTAAAAATCTACTTTAAAATCCACTGTTATTCAAAACAGTTTTGTGGATTAGGATTTTAATAATTTTTAGGATTCTGGAGGATTTTGGAGGATTTGTTTAGTTAAAAATACAGAAATCCAAATCTCATGGTTTTAGGTGGGATTTGAAAGAATTTTACAGAAAATCATATGAACTTC
>NW_010921723.1:37629-46742 GCF_000633955.1 Camelina sativa
TTTTTTTTCAATTTTTTTTTTTCACAATTGTATACTAACATGGGTTTTCTGTTTGTTTATTGGTTCAAACTCCTAAAAATTTTACTATTTCTATTAGTAGGGGTATTTTCGTCACAATTGACAATCTTCAAAAAAAAGTGTAGATGACCAAATTTTTAGAAAAAAATCCTTTATTTATAATTTTCCCTTTATTTGTTATATACTTTCAAGGCAACTACTATTCTTGGGTTCAGATTTTTTTTGGCCGACTTGAACAAGTGGTATTACTATAGAAGATTGACGCTTGGACCAATAAGCTCTGATTACTACTCTCCTTAATTAATTTATCTATTACAGTATAGACCAAATCTCATTAGCTAGATATCTTATGAATGTGTATAATTTTTCTCTCAAAATAAAAAAAAAACTAAATTACAATCATGCCTCATTAAGTTCCATACATTTTTTTAAACAAATCCAAAACCCGTTGAAGATTATTAAACAAACTCACACAAAAAAAGGCAATCAAAATCACATCGTTTGTATCTCTTTCAATTAAGGAGTGAGTCATGTCTCAAATCTTTCTCGTCACCTATTCTCTCCCTAGCCTTGATTGCCTGCAAAAATTTTCACAAAAATTGTAGGAACAAATATTAGCTCGAGAAATCGGACGAAAGATTAGAAACAAAAACCGAAGCGAGTTACGTGGTTGCAATCACCTCTTTGCTCCAATTGGTGAAACCAATAACAAGAAACAGGATTAGAGTTTGTAATGTTGATCCTGTGACTAAACCAGCCCAAAGTCCTTTCCCATTGAAGTGAAGATGGAAACATAAAAGAAGTCCAACGGGAATACCAATAACATAATAAGAGGTTATGTTCACATAAGCCCCAATTTTTTGCCACCCTGTTCCTCTCACAATCCCTGAACAAAACAATACATTTATATATACGGTTCACGGTCACGAAAATTGAAAAAAGAACTCGGGTTACGAAAGCATAGATGATGGTTAAAGAAATGCTAACCGGAAAGGACGGTCAAGAAGCTGTCCATGAGGATTGAGATACAAAGAATGGGAGTGATATCAGTCACATAACTAATTACTTCATCCACATTGCTATATGCATAAGGCCACACACTGCGAGACATGAAGAGACTAGAGCTCACAACAACTGACTCAACAGCTGCAATTACGATCGCAGCTGCAGCAGAATCACGAGCCCCTCGTGGATTCCCAGCTCCTAGCTCATTCGCCACATTGGTACTAAATCAACAACAACAAAAATGAAAAATAAATTATTTGAAAAAATGAAATAATATGAAAATTTAGATTTAGAAGTATAAAAAGTAAAAACAAACCTTGCTGCATCACCAATTCCATTTACCAAATTGTAGTGCAATGAAGACGTCGTAAGGCTGCTCAATACCAAAAAATCAAAACTTAGAAAATGAAACAAAAACAAAAAGTAATAACAGAGTATATCTTTGTTTGCGGTTCGATACATTACCAAATCGAAATAACCGAAGTCTCGAGCTTTGAGTTGGGTAGAAGACCAGACAGCAAAGTAACTACCTCGAAAGCAAACCACTCAAGGCTAATTGAAGAAAAGGAAGAACAAACAAAAACAGTGTTAATTAAATATAACTAAAGGTAAAAAAAAAATCCATTAAAAGATCTTAATCCATTAAAGTTTAAACCATAAAAGCCAAACTAATCAGAATTTTTAATAAAGATTTACATACTTACCAACACATCATTGCAGAAGGAATCGCAAATTGAAAGAAGATATTTGTATGAACAAACACATCCTTGGACATAAAAATCCGCGTTTCAGCACAACGGCTAGAGCGTTTCATATAAACCCAAAGGAAAACAGCGTTTAGCCAGTAAGAGATACCGATAGACGCAGCCGCTCCTTTGGCTCCAAAGTCGAATACATGAACCATTGACCAACAGAGAGGAACATGGAAAGACAGAGCAGCTAAAGAGCTCAAGACCATTGGATAAATCAAGCTTTGTGACTGGAAATATCTAACCAAAGACTCGAGAATAGAGTAACCGAATAAAGCCGGTATGAGCCAGATGCAATACACTCCGGCCAACTCAGCTATTTGAGGATCTTGGTGAAGTAGAAGCAAGATCTGGTTCATGAACATCCAAAGAATCGAAATCGGAACAGAGATCATCAAGAGCAACACTATTGAAGTGAAAGTGTAAGATCCAAGCTTGTGATACTGTTTTGCTCCATATGCTTGACCACATAGTGTTTCTAATGAACCTGAAAGTCCAAACTATATAGTATACAAAATATGATTAGTAACAAAATTAAATCAACCCAAAAAAAAAAAAAAAGATTCATAAGTTTTGCTTACAAGAACACCAAAGCCAGTGACATTAGCAAAAGAGCTTCCAAGAGCTATTCCGGCTAGAGAGAGTTCACTCCGGTGACCAACGATCATTGTTGAAGTTGCTTGAAGAAGGAACTGAGACATGTTTACAGCGACCATTGGAGCAGCCATTGAAGCAACCTTCTTCATCTTCTCCCATCTTATTTTTTCTTTATCTTCTTCTTGTGATTGTTTGGTGCTCAAGAGTAATGGAGCTTCGATACTCTTCTTCATCTTTTTCTTCTTCTTTTTTTGGTTTCTAGTTAGAGAGATATGGGAAGTTGTGTCGTGTATTTATGTTACTTTAAGAGTGTGAAATTAATAAATGTTTTTATTTTTTCTTTTGGTTGATGAGTAATGCTCGAGTAGTAGATAGATAGATCGAGAGATACGCGGCGTCACGACTCGAGGATAAAAAAATAAACACGTTTCCGCGTCTTAAAAGCTAAATAAATCATTTATCATTAAATCAGTCATTTAAATAAAATATTACAATTCAGCACGTGTAAGATAAAGACAGAACATGGATGATGGAGGTATTATTATTGGTTGTAGTAGTTTGTGGAGTAAGATTATGGCCGAAAAAAGCATATCATGCAGTGCAGATCAAGTGGTTCAAGCAGAATAAAAGTATATCAAATATTTGGCTGTTCAAGTGCAGATTAAGGGTGAATAGCATCAAAAAAGCTGTAGACCAGATCTACATGTATTTTTCCTGTATTTACCACAAAAAAACAAAAAAAATATGAATTGCATACAGTTCATCTGCAATAATTTTTAAAAGTAAAAAAATTCTTGAATGTTAGACTTAACGATAGGAGAACTGTTTTACAGGTTGATCTGCTTTTTTCTGTTTTACCATTCAAAGCCTAAGTTGGAGAAAAAACCAAAAAAAATATCAAAAAAAAATTTTGGTTCGAAGATTTTGGTGGCTTAGAAATTAGACTCCAAAAAGTTTTTTTTTCGTTCTATAGCTTAAAAAACAAAGAACATGAATGGTTCAGTTTTAAGGCTTTTGGGATTGGGAAACTTTTTAAGAACCTTGCCAATCAACAACAAAACTATGGTTTAAAATTGTGTTGTCAAGAATAAGGCAACTTTAAAACAAGAAGAGTTGTAAAGAATGATTTCATTATTGTGTTTCAAAAAAAAAAAAAAATCAATTTTGTTAAATTAGCATATGAGACAATCACTACAAGAAAACATGCAAATAGCGACAGCACTATTAGTCACTATTTAGTCTCTAAACGGTGTGTTACAACTAAATAGCGACTAAAACCAGTAGTCGTAAATCGAGAGTTGCTAAAATAAATAGTCGTAAAATTAGTCGCCAAATAGCAACTACATTACAACTATTTTGCATAGTCGTAAATTTAGTCGTAATGTAGTCACTAAATTTAATGACTACGCTACGACTATTTTACGACTACGCAAAATAGGTATAATATAGCCACCAAATTTAGTGACTAATTAACGACTAATTTATGATTATGTAATTAAACAATATTGTATTATACAGCATTATATATATATATATTATTAAAAATAATATATATATATTTATTTATTTATTAATTATTTTTAGATATATGTAAGTTATTGAATAACAGTTTGTTTTTGGAATAAAATTATATTAAAAATAAAAAATACTATATTTATTATTATGAAACCATGACATAAAAAAACTGTATTACAAAATTAAACTAAAATCATAATTAAAAATAAGAATACATCATACTAGTAAAAAAAGAAAGTAAATATTGGAGGTATCATGGGAGAAATGCAGAAACATCAAGGGTTAATGGCTGAGCTTGAAGCGAGGGAAAAAGAGGTTGCTTTGCTTTCCCCATATGCATGAGAAGTCTTTTGCTTTTGAGATGAATGTTAAAGATTGACCTGAAGCAAACCACATAGACCGAGACAAGGAGAAAGGAAGCTGAGCTGATGGAAGCATCTCTTAAGGAACTTAAGGCGAGGGAGAATGAGCTTAGGTTGCTTAATGACACCAGCAGAGAGAAATCAGCTGAACTGGAGAAGAAAGAAGTTTTCTTACATACCTAAACTGGATTTAACAAACACAAACGAGGGAGAATGAGCTCAGGCTGCTTACATATACCTTGAAGCGAGGGAGAATGAGCTCAGGTCGCTCGCATATACCTCCTAAACTGGATTTAACAAACTCAAACAACTTTGGTTAACAACTTTGATTCTATATGGTCACATGAATTCTCTTATGAACTGGATTCCCTTGGGCTTAGTGAAAACGCAAGCGCATACCTTAGCCTTGGAGTGCCCAACATGAGAAGGTTGGAATAGAAATTGCCTATTCAGGTTACTGACTTCAATAGTGTCCATGTCAAATTGATAGGAAGCGGACTCATAAGAATCGATTAAAAGATAAATAAACTCATAAGCTTATCAACTCTTCATCACTTTAAGTTGCTACATGAGAATAGTATTATTACTACAAAATCACACTGTAAAAAGAGTGAATAAAAGAAGCGAGGACCTTGAGAGTGGAAAAGCTTTCAAAAAGCTTCCTACTTGAAGGTTAAAATTTGCTCAAACACCAACTACAATTTACATTAGCAAACGAATCCAGCATTTTGATTAGAGATTTCACAAGTATACACAAACTCATCATCGAGGTAAAAACAGAGTTGACATCCTAACATCATTCATATTCAGTTACTCACCGTAAACTAATGACTCTTCAACACCCTTTTACTTCAGCTCATGCTTCAGCTGCATCTGAGACAAACAAAAAAAAACCGAGCACAACTTAACTAAAAACCATAAATTTGAATTATAGCTTCTGGGAGAATGAAATTAGACCTGACGATTTGCTTACGTCAATACTGGAATGAGGGATAGAAATAATCTCCGATCTTCTTCACGTCACCACCGCTGCAAATCCTCTTAGATCCATAATATATTACCAAACCAAATTTGAACAAGAGGAAGACAAATTAAAAAAAAAAACAGCTACTAATCCAATTCAAAATCAAACGAAAATGAGAAGCGAAAGAGAAAAGTAACAACCAAATCACAAAAAACCACATCTTTACAATTTCTGAAACTTTGTCACCCAATCTTCTTCTCTGTTCTTAATCGTCTCATCTCACCATGACTAGACCAAGTCGAATCTGGGTTTCTCGCACTCGTTGGTATAGACCCAGATTTGAATCTGACAACATCTTCTCACTGCTAGTAGAGTCCAGGCACGGTCCGTTGGGGCAGCTAGTGGAGGGCTAGTAGGGTACATGGAACAGGTTGTCACAGGTTATTAAATGCATTTCAACACCATACATATTATTTCCTAAAGTATAAACATTCTCTATATATTAAAAGAGAGTTGGTAAACCCACAATAATTGTACTATCTTTTCTTTTTTTTTCTTTTCTTTTTTCTGAAAATTGTTCATTTTTTTTGCCAATTCCAAATACTACATATTTCTATTTCTTGAAAACCAATTGTCAAACACACATAAAAGATTTTTGATATGTAAAGTTTACCAAACTAAGGCATTTTGAATTTTCTTTATAACCAAGTTTAGATACTTCTGAAAAATTTTAGTAGATTACATGTGCTATGTTCAGCACATTTGATATATCTTCTGAATAAATAATCAATTATTCGATTATTCAATTGTGCCAGCACATTTGTGCCAGTATTGTCTCATATGCTAATAAAAAAATTATTCAATTAAGATTATATTACATGTGCGCTATTCATATATTTTATTTTATAACTAGAAAATAAAATAAAATATATCTTATCAAATTATATAACCAAATTTATTCCAACTTTTTACTAGGCGTTGACACATAAATTATTAGAAAATATATAGTTGGCATTAGCAATTAATTATAAAATAGAGAATAAAATAGTTGTGTTATCTAATTAGATAATTTATCTAAATACATGAACTATTTCACAACCATTTTTTAGTGCTCCATCGATTATTTATTTATTCATAAGATATATCAAATGTATGAATCATTTAATCTTAATTGAATAATTTTTAAAAATTCACTTCAAACCAGGTTTAGATCTTCGCTATAGTGCTGAAAAATATTTATCGATATATAATTTAATTTGATTATGTAGAAGTAGTAAAAAAATTAAGAAAAAGATGTTGTAAAGTTGCATTTGTATAAACTCACAATGTAAATTTGGACGAACCAATCCGCAAAATATTAATTTAATGAAAATATTAAACCAACCTGCTCTAATATAAGAATAGATTAAGATCCGTGCTATAGCACGAGTTAAAATTCATTTTATTTATATTATATTTTTATATAAAATATAGTTTATATTATTGTTTTTAAAAGTTTTTTGGATAAAACATTATGCAATAAAATCATATACTAAATATGAAGGTTTGAAAAAAAAACACCTATTTTGTAAGTTTTATATTGTTAATAATTCTAAATAAGTACACGTGCTATAACAATGGTTAAATTTTATTTCGTAATATATCTTGTAATCCACTATTTAACTTGTAACCAGTCAATCTATCAATTTCGTAATCTATCTTTGGCTAACGTTGTTGTCTATCGACAAAATCTATGGAAAATAAATTTGTAATATTGTGTTTAAAGATCTTTGGAACAACGTGATATATGATTAAAATCTTCCAAAAATATAGTTTGGAATATTCATGATTTTATTTGTTATCATTAATATATCAATTATCAATTTGGAATATCTCTAATATTTAGATGTAACCATTAATATTAATATATGAATTAATCTATAACCTATCTATAACCTATTCGTAACCATTTGTAATCATGTATTAAAAATATAAAGTCTAAAAAAATTATGTTTTGTACTTCTCTTTTATTAAAAAGGGGATTTAATTTAACCCGGATGGTTGACTAAATTATTTATATAAATGGGATATGCAATTCAAAGAATAAGGGGGGAAACAAATTTCATTAAAATATTTTATTTCATTACTAAGATACTGTACTTATGGGAATATCTTGGAGATGCTTTGAGATGCCAGACAAGCCTTTTCAATACTGACAGTGACCGATATAAGAAATTAATACCAAAACACATGTACCAAACTATCAATATTCAATACATATCTTGATGCATCAATCCACATCTCGATGTTAAACACACTGAAACCATATGTCAATGATCCTGATACATATTTCAGCGACACTAATCCATATTACAAAATTATTACTACAGTATAAACGGTCTACTACTATTTTTTGTCAATAACGTGAGTATATATATATATATATATATATATATATATATATATATATATATTTTCAATTTTCAAATTCATGTAAAAAGATAATAATAGTATCAAAATGTTTAATTAGTACTATCAAACTTTATATTACGACCAACAAGTTTTTGTGAAACTTGATATTGCTTACCCTTTACGGATTCCCTACGTTCATATAAGCTAAAGTAGTAAAACGCAATGATTATGATTTGTTTACGCTTTTGTAAATTAACAAAAGCGTAAAAATTTTAACAAAAAAAAAAAAAAAAACAAAAGCGTAAAAAAAAATTAATTAATTAACAAAATTTATTTTTCAACTCAACATAACCTAGTCCATAGACATAACCTGTTAACAATCTGTGATAACAAATTCAGACTATTTTTCTAGCAGAGATGATGATAATAATGATGACGAACCCATTTCCTTAATTATAACTGGACCCAAGTGTTCAACAACCCGTGATAACCAATTGGGAGAATAAAAGAAAAAAGGAACCGGCCATTTGCTTACTTATCCTTGTCGAAGTTTTCAAAAATAAATATAGAAACAGAAAAGTTGTTATTAAAAATGGGCTCTGACATCTTGTGCTGTAAGACATAATATATACAGACTTTTGATAGTTTAAAGTTTCTTTTATTCCCTTAAGTTAACCAAACCTTAACCACATGTACACAACTTCATATTTACGGTCACTTTGGTAAAATACAACACGCCTCATATATGCTTCTTGATAATACAAAACTAACTATTTGTTTTCTTTCCTTTGACACTGGAATAACTTTATGAAGCATCCGATCGATAGGAAGAGTTCTGATGGGCAAAGTTGAGATCTGTTTCGAAAGAGTTGTCCCCGTGAAGCTTGTAAGTCAATGCAAATGCATGTCTCTCGATCGGCTACATTCTATGCAATCTTTCCAACCCTGGTCTCTTGGGATTTGGTGACTGCATGCTTCTAATCAAAGCTATTTGGATCGGTGGAGCCTAGGTTTTGTCAAAACTTTCTAACTACGCCAAGTTTAATTGGTAACGTTGTAGTATGTACTGTTGAGATACCAACGTGTTATCTTATGTGTAAGTGTAAGTAACTGTCAAATGAAGCTTTAAAGAAATTGACAGTAAGAAGATATTGGTACTTCTTTAACATTAAAACCAAAAAAAGGTATTGGTACTTTGGTAGGTCATATGGTACGTAATCGTTATTATTTTTGTGGTGGTAGGTACGGAAAGAGTATCTCTTACTGCCAAATAGTACTCTTTACTAGTAAGAGATGACGAGGCAAAGCAATACAATAAATTAAAAGCAAAAAAAACGATGGTTTAAGCATTGACGAATTAATGGAATAACTAGAGTTTGTGTAAGTTGTTTTATTTTGTTTTATTAAATAAACCAACCGTTTGCATAAATTAAGAAAAGTATACTAATACGTAAATAAATAACTTGTGTGATAAGAATAAGATTACACATCGACAAAAAGAAAAAAAAAAAA
>NW_010921723.1:47929-52840 GCF_000633955.1 Camelina sativa
AAAACCTTTTAAAAACCTTTTAAAAACCTTTTAAAACCTTTTAAAAACCTTTTAAAAATCTTGTAAAAGCGTTTACAAGTTGTTTAAAAAACCTTTTAAAACTCTTTAAAAAATCTTGTAAAAGCCTTTACAAGGTGTTTATAAGGCTTTTATAAGGTAGAAACCTTATAAAACCTTTTAAAAACCATGTAAATTTTTTTTTGCGGGAAAAATTTTGGCGGGAAAATTTTTTTTTTCGAAATTTTTTATCAAAAGTTTTTTGACAAAAAAATTTTTGACGGGAAAATTTGAAAATTTTTTGGCGGGAAAATATGTCGGAAATTTTTTGGGGGGAAAATTTTGTTTTTCTTTTTATTGAATAAAATAATTTTCATCTAAGGGTAAAATGGTCATTAAAAATTAAAAAAGGGCATAAATAAAAATGGCCAGAAAAGAGGGTATTTTTGAAAAGGAGTATATCAAAAGGGGCATTTTTAACAAATTCTCAAAAAAGAATAAGATTACACATGTATCCTTATGTGGCCGAAGGTTCAAGCATTTTTTTTTTTTTTTTTCACAACGTTCAAGCATATTTTTAAAAATATAATATGTTGGCTTAAACTAGCGACCACTAAAAAAAAAACGAATAAAAGAATGATACGGAATAGAACAAGCATATTTTAAGAATATAAAAGAGAATATTCAGAAAAGGAATAACATTTACATCATGATGAATGGTATCAAACAAAAATTATATCTTTTTAATAAATAACTAATAAATCAAATTTTAATAAATATATTAAAATTAACCTTATATATTTTTAAATTTTATAATTAAATAATTTTACATTTGATATTATATCTAATTATTATTACATTTAACTTTAAACTAAAATTTGTGAATTAAATTTCTACATTTCATATAAAGTTGGTTTATAACGGATTTTATTATCGGTTAGCGAGTAAGACTATTCTTCGAAAAGCATCGCCAATCTCCCTTATATTATATTTTTCTTAGTGTATAGATCATATATTTGTCTATGTAATAATTGTGTTACAATAATTCTGTATAATGTCTTTGTAATTACTTTTTAAAAGTAGGATCTACCACGTGGTACACCATGGAGCAATTGTTTTTTTTGTCTGTTTCTAAATTATTCTTTACATTAGAGAAAATACATTTAAAAATCTCACCAGTCATGGTGGTATACTGGCGCCATGAATGAATGGAGAACTTTCACCTAAATTCTCTCAAAGATTTTGTAAGGACGTACAATCTCTCAAGTAAGCAAATGAAGCAGTCATTTCAGATTATAGTAGCTGTGGGATTTAGCAAGGTAATTAAGTTTTCTTTTGGATGTGGTGGTGATTGTATTGTGTGGTGAATGATTATGACAACCCGTCCCGTTGACCCCACTAGCCCACCGTTAGCTTGCCCCCATAGGCCCGAAGCTGGCTCTGCAGGGCATCGATCCTAACTTCTCACTGGGCAAATGGAACTATTCATCCAAATCCACAGTAGGTTATTGGTGCGCCAGGCGTTCCTCGAACCCTGGTCCCCACCCTTTAACAACCTTCCCACATGACAAGTTGTCACCAATTGACCTGCAAATCAACTGGTGACAACTTGTCATGTGGGAAGGTTGTTAAAGGGTGGGGACCAGGGTTCGAGGAACGCCTGGAGCACCAATAACCTACTGTGGATTTGGATGAATAGTTCCATTTGCCCAGTGAGAGGTTAGGATCGATGCCCTGCAGGGCCAGCCTATGGGGGCAAGCTAGCAGTGAGGTCAATTGGTGACAGCTTGTCCTATGGGAAGGTTGTTAAAGGGTGGGGACCAGGGTTCGAGGAACGCCTGGTACACCAATAACCTACTGTGGATTTGGATGAATAGTTTCATTTGCCCAGTAAGGGGTTAGGATCGATGCCCTGCAGGGCCAGCTCGGGGTCCGTTGGGGCAGCTAGCGGTGGGCTAGTGGGATCCGCGGGACGCGTTGTCACAATGATACATATATATACTTTTCAAGGTTGTAGGTAGGGTTTTTACATTTTGAGTGGTATCTAAACTTGATTCGCAAGTTTAGAGTATATGTTTTATGATTTTGTTTGTTTTGATTTAGGGAATATTGTTAATGCATATCCTTATCTTGATTCTAATTAGGATTTGATTTATGTAATTCCATCATCAACAATATACGTATAAGTCGTGATTGATTAATATTGATAATGAAGTTAATAGTGCATATATTTCGGAAATAATAATTACCAAAATTTGTAGTGATTTATCTATTTTAATTTTATACTAGGTAAAAGTCCGCGCATATGCGCAAATTGTTGTATTAATTATATTAATTAATTTAATAATTATAAAGTTTGCCAATATTTTTAGAAATGTTTCTCTCATCTATCCATTTTCAAAATATCTATTTTTAAATATGCAAAATTATAAATTTTATAAGAATTATAAGATATTTCTAGATAGTACGTACTACTTAGAGATTCAATCCAAATATTTTTAAGGTTTTTTTTTGTTTTTGTCAAATTTATAAGATTTTGAAAGGTTTTTAAATTGTATTTATAAAGTATATATAAAATTTTACACACATATATATATATATATAGATAGTTTATGTATATTTTTCTAAGATTACACAAATTTCAGTTTTTCTTGGTATTTTTAATAAAGTTTTTAAAAGGCGTAGTTTTCAAAAGTAGTATTAGAAAAGAGGTTTGAAATTCTATAGATATATATATATATATATATATATAACAAATATATTTCCTAAATTCAATAACAAACTTTTATTTATTCAAATCATTACAATATCAAATTATATAAAGTATTTCAATATAACTATACATACATATTTATTAATTTTTTTTTATTTTTTATTGTTCAGCCTGCATAATAGACCTCTTTATGAGATAATGTTAGAAATACCATTTTGTTGATACCCCTTTTCAAAAATACCAATTTTTTTGGTTATTTTCATTTTTGTCCTCTTTCACACAATTATTGTGACAACCCGTCCCGCAGACCCCACTAGCCCACCGCTAGCTGCCCCAACGGACCGTCTGTGGACCCTGCTAGCCCACTGCTAGCCGGCCCAATAGACTCCAAGCTGGCCCTGCAGGGCATCGATCCTAACCCATCACTGTGGAAATCCACATCCACCAGTAGGTTATTGATGCGCCAGACGTTCCTCGAATCCTGGTCCCCACCCTTTAACAACCTTCCCACAGGACAAGCTGTCACCAATTGATGTCAATTGGTGGCAACTTTTCCTGTGGGAAGGTTGTTAAAGGGTGAGGACCAGGGTTCGAGGAACGCCTGGCGCACCAATAACCTACAGGTGGATTTGGATATCCACAGTGATGGGTTAGGATCGATGCCCTGCAAGGCCAGCTTGGAGTCCGTTGGACGGCTAGCGGTGGGCTAGTGGGGTCCACGGACGGTCCATTGGGGCAGCTAACGGTGGGCTAGTGGGGTCCGCGGGACGGGTTGTCACAATTATAATGTGTTAAATTAACTTCTAGAATTTTTTTGTTTTTGATTTGGATTCTCTATTTTAGATGTCGGATATAGTTTTGAGGGGGTAGAGTTTAGTATTTGGAGTTTAGTATTAAAATTTAGTTATGTTGTATATTAAAAAGAGTATTATTGAAAATGAACAACAAAAATTGTATTTTTGCAAAAAGGTATAGTAAAAAGGGTATTTATGCAAATGCCCCTAGTTTTGTTTGATATTTTTGACTATTCAAGGTAAAACAAATACTGTATATTGTACATAATAAAAATGAGTATATACTATGATATTCAAAAATTCAGTTTATGTTCTAATACATAAACTAAAGAGTTGAATAATTAAAATCCAAATCAGTTTAATTTTTTATATAAATTAAATACATTTCCTATTAAATCATATGAATTGCTACATAAACTAAAGAGTTAAATAATTAAAATCCAAATCAGTTTAAGTTGTTTATATAGATTAAGTACATTCCCTATATAAATGATTTCTTTAGCTTGATTATCTTACTGTGCAATGATCAAAATTAATATTTTTCTGAATCTACATGATAAGTTTTTTTGTATAGCCATCAAATTTTTATTATACATATGTAATTTAAAATTAAAATAATAAGAAAACAAAGAAGGAAGGAAGCAATACATAAAACAAACAAAAAAAAATTGAAAAATCAATATAAGATATATCCAACTAAGTATATAAGTAAACACTTACAATGAGTTTTCAACCCATGCAAAAACATAAACAAGAGAAATAAAATATTTAGAATTTGACATTTGGTGGAGGAGGATGTGGGAATCATTATTTATAGGATTTGAAGTGATGGAAGTTATATTTCTAAAATAATTTAATTTGAGGAGTTACAATTATAATTGATAGTGTGTTTAATTGAAAATAAATGTAGGAAAACAATAGTCAATTCACAATTTATGTAATTTCAGTTAAATTTAGTAGTAAATAGTAAATTTAAAGTATGAATTTATGTATATGATTAAATGAGTTGAATTTTAAGTTTAATTAAAAAGAAATATTATATTTTAAAACATTAAAGAGCAAATTGACTAATAAAGAGCAAATTGAACAAATGATATATATATATATATATATGTGTGTGTGTGTGTGTAAAAATGAATATTTACTATGATATAAACTAATACATAAACTTAATAGTTAAATGCTGAAAAAAACTAAAGAGTAAAATAATTAAAATCCAAGTTATATTGTATGTAACAAATTAAATGTATTCCCTATGAAATCATATGAAGTGCAATCAAGAGCTTCATATAATTATATGTTGGATCACAATAACTAAATATAATGATGAGTATACCAAAAATATGTATTACAATTTTTTAGAGCTTAGAGAGAATTAAAGAAAATTAATTTAATTATTGTATTACA
>NW_010921723.1:53179-77234 GCF_000633955.1 Camelina sativa
ATGAAATCATATGAAGTGCAATCAAGAGCTTCATATAATTATATGTTGGATCACAAGAACTAAATATAATGATGAGTATACTAAAAATATGTATTACAATTTTTTAGAGCTTAGAGAGAATTAAAGAAAATTAATTTAATTATTGTATTACAATAGTTTATTTTCTTAAAACATTGCATACTTTTACAAATAAAATAAATATGTAAGAAATAATCAAATATCTAGATAAAGAATAAAGATGATTTCTTTAGTTTGATTATCTTATTGTGCAATGATCAAAATTAATAATTTTTAGAATCTGCATGATAACTTTTTTTGTATAGCCATCAAATTTTTATTATACATATGTAATGTAATTTTTTTATTATCATATATAATTTAAAATTAAAAATAATAAGAAAACAAAGAAGAAAGGAAACAATACATAAAACAAAGAAATAAAATTTAGAACACAATATAAGATATATCCAACAAAATATATAATTAAACACTTACAATGAGTTGTAAAAAAAAAACACTTACAATGAGTTTTTAACCCATGCAAAAACATAAAATAATAAAAAAAAGTATTTAGAATTTGAGATATGGTGGAGGAGGATGTGGGAATGATTGTTTATAGGATTTGTAGTGATAGAAGTTATAATTTAATCAGAAGAGTTACAATTTTAGTTGATAGTGTGTTTAATTGAAAATGAATGGAGGAAAACAATAGTCAATTCACAATTTATTTAATTTCAATTAAAAATTAGTAGTAATTAGTGAAATTAAAGTATGAATTTCCAGTTACAAATTAGTAGTAACTAGTGAAATTAAAGTATGAATTTATATATATAATTAAATGTGTTGAATTTTAAGTTTAATTAAAAATAAATATTATATTTTTATTATACATATGTAATTTAAAATTAAAATAATAAGAAAACAAAGAAGGAAGGAAGCAATACATAAAACAAAAAAAAAAAATTGAAAACTCTATAAGATATATCCAACTAAGTATATAACTAAACACTTACAATGAATTTTCAACCCATGCAAAAATATAAACAAAAGAAATAAAATATTTAGGATTTGACATATGGTGGAGGAGGATGTGGGAATCATTATTTATAGGATTTGAAGCCCTATTTTAAAAATCGCTAGGCGCTAGTCAGGCGGTGACTGAGGGCCTAGCGATTAATCGGAAAATCGGATTTAAATCGGGGATTAATCGGGGATTAGTTTTAGGGTTTTTTATTATTACATATAATAAATAATAAAATATTTAACTTTTAGGGTTATATATATTGTTTGCCGTAATATTTCAAAAGTGTTTGACAGCTCAATCGGTTTAACCCTCTCTAAAACTAGGTCGCAAGTTCGAATCCTCTTAGTGTCTATTTTGTCCATTTTTTGCTCTTTTTATTACAAAGGGCAAAACGGTAATTTCTCCGGTCGTCTTCTCCACCCCGAACCAACGACTGTCAAACCCTAATCTATGGCCGCAACTTATTTTTTAGCTCAGTTTCTACCCATTTCATTTTATATTCAATTAGATATTATATAGAAATAGTAGATCTACAGATTTAACATCATATCTAAGTAGAAAATCAAGTCAAAATCAAAAAAAAAAATTCCGATTTTCTTCCCGATTTGGGTGAAATCGCGGCGGTTCTATACATTAGGCCTTTTAATTAAAGTTTACATTACAGCAGTCAGCCCATTAAGGGCCTCTTTTACCAAAGTATCCGCCTGACGGTTGAGATTTCTGGGAACAAAAGAAAAAAAAACAAAAGAAATATTTGCCGATAATTCAAGGAAGTCGTAGAGAATCCCATGAAGCTCCTTTGAGTGAAGCTTCCCATTGAGAGCATTGACTAGCAGCTGCGAGTCCGATGCAAATTTGATAAGCTTGAGGTCCGATTCAACTGTTAATCTCAGACGCAAATACACAAAAGAAAACTGAATAGTTCGATGATCTTATTATCACAAATGAAAGGGCTATATATAGCCAAAGGTCGAAGACTCAATCTTCTACAAGTACTGGAAGCAAATTAATAGGAAGCACTACTAACCAAAACGAAAATCTAGGACCACCTATTGACTCCTTATACATCGGAGATTATTCAGAAACAAACTAAGACCAATTCAAACTTAAAACCAACATTGCCTCTCCTAAACTGAAAGCGATAGCAATCAGTTTACCTTCTCGCAAACTCCAAGCTTTTCTCTTAGTTGCACAAAGACCTCCAAACTCAAAGGCTTGGTCAGAATGTCTGCAATTTGCTCTCTCGTCCCACAGTGAACCAGCTTCACAACTCCCTCCTTAGTGAGATCCCTTAAGAAATGAAACCTGACATCAATATGTTTGCTTCGACCATGAAGAACAGGATTCTTTGACAACTTAATAGCTGAGCTATTATCACACATGATTGTGGTGCTTCCTGACTGCTCCAACCCAAACTTTTCTAATATCCTTCTCATCCAAACACACTGACAAGCACAATAAGCAGCTGCAACAAATTCAGCTTCTGTTGTTGATAGTGTTACTACCGGCTGTTTCTTCGATGCCCATGCCACAGCTCCGCCACTTAACAGAAAAGCATAACCACTGGTGCTTCTTCTGACATCGATATCACCAGCATAGTCACTGTCTGTATAGACAGTTAACTCACCAACAGCTCTCCTCTTATAAAAAACACCAAAACCAAAAGTACCTTTCACATATTGCATCACTCTTTTTGCTGCCTGCATGTGCTCACCACGAGGATCTGCCATGTATCTACTCAACAAACACACTGCATACATCAAATCTGGTCTTGTTGTGGTGATGTACATTAGACTCCCAATGAGCTGCTTGTACAAAGTCGGATCCACCTTGTTCCCGTCTCCCTCTTTTGACATTCTTGTTCCTGGCACAATTGGATTTTTCCCCTCATTACCATTCAACAGATTGAATCTCTCCAAGATCTCTCCTGCATACTTCTTTTGATGAATGAAGATCCCTTCTGCATTCTGTATCACTTCCACACCTAAGAAATATTTCATCTTCCCCAAATCTGTCATATCAAACTCCTTCTTCATAGATGCCTTGAAACCTTCTAGCAAGCTCTCATCGTTTCCAGTAAATATTAAATCATCGACATAGAAGCTAACAATCAGAATTTTGTTACCTTCCTCTGTTTTGACGAACAGTGTATGCTCGTATGAAACCTTCCTTGGAGAAGTATGCCTCAATCTTGCTGTACCAAGCACGAGGAGCCTACTTCAAGCCATACAACGCCTTTGTGAGTTTGTAAACTTTATGCTCCTCTCCTTCTCTGATGTAACCCAGTGGCTGCTCTACATAGACATTTTCAGACAACTCACCATGTAAGAAAGCACTCTTTACATCCAGCTGATAAACACACCAATCTTCTTAAGCTGCCAAAGCCAGAATCATTCTTATAGTGTCCCATCTTGCAACATGAGCGAAGACTTCATTATAATCTACTCCTTGTTGCTGTGCATAACCCTTAGCAACGAGCCTGGCTTTGTATTTATCCACCTCTCCTCTTTCATTGAGCTTGGTCTTGTATACCCACTTAACACCTATCTTCTTTGCTCCCTTTGGTAATTCAGTGAGAAACCATGTTCCATTCTTCTCTATGGATTCTAGCTCAGTCTCCATAGCTTTTATCCACTTATCATCACCTTTAGCTTCGTCGAAAGTGACTGGATCGGTTTCTGAGGCAAACATAGCAAACTCAGCTACATCTTCTTCCTCTTCTTCATCAGATAAGTTGTCGCCAGTCTCGTATTCTCTCAAGTAAGTTGGTGGCCTCCGAGTTCTTGTTGTTGTTGAGCGTTGAGCACCGTTACTTTGAGACGCCTCTCCAGTCTCTGAAACCACTGTCTCCGTAATCACATGTTCTTCAGCTTGCAACACCGGTGGCTCCTGAAGTAGCTCTTCCCCATTAGCTTCTTCCCACAACAATGACTCTTCAATAACTCTCTCTTCTGTTTCTCCCCAGTTCCAGCCTTTTTCTTCTTCAAACACCACATCTCTACTTGTCACCACTTTTTGTGTAGTTGGATTATATAGCCGATAACCCTTTGACTCATCACTCACTCCAATTAAAACACATCTAGTGCTTTTATCATCTAGTTTTTTCCTTCTCTGCTCTGGAACATGAACATGAGCCAAGCATCCAAACACTCTGAAGTAATCCACCTTTGGCTTGCTTCCACTCCACATCTCTTCTGGTGTTTTTTCTTTCAAAGCAGAGGTGGGACTTCGATTTAGGACATGGACTGCCCATCTTACAGCATCAGGCCAGAACCTCTTGGGAACCTCTTTATCACTTAGAATGCACCGTACCATCTCCATGATTGTGCGATTCTTACGCTCTGCCACTCCATTTTGTTGAGGTGTGAAGGTTGTTGTAAGTTGTCTGCTAATTCCGGTTTCTTCACAAAAGCGCTTGAACTCATTAGACAGATATTCCCCTCCTCTATCTGTTCTCAGACATACAAGAGCCTCTCCAGTTTCTCTCTCTACTTGACTTTTGAATCTTGGGAAAGAAGCAAAAGTCTCAGATTTATTTGACAGAAAATAAACCCAAACCTTTCTGCTGTGATCGTCGATGAAAGTAAGAATGTATCTTCTGTCACTGTTTGAAGCTGGAGAGATTGGTCCGCAGAGATCCGAGTGTACCAGTTGTAGTCTCCTTGATGCACGCCACAAACTTTTCTTCGGAATACTCTCCTTATGTTGTTTACCCACAAAGCAGCTTACACACTTACCAGACTCTTCTGTGTTCTTCAGTTGGGGCATCCCTTCTACCATATTTTGATATTGTAAGGTTCTCAAACCTTTGTAGTTGAGATGTCCAAACCTTCGATGCAAAAGCTGTGACTCGTCTGCTTCTGTGATTTTGTGGCACTCCAACACCTCCTTGACTCCATCTCCATTTCTCGTTGCAGTAATCTTGAATAACTTGTTCCTTGTCATTGCTGACTGCATGACTAGCCCCAACTCAGGATGATAAAGCTTGCATACGCCTTGCTTCATCAAAATTTCACACCCTTTTTGAATAAGCTGACCTGTGCTTACCAAGTTACTTTTTAACTCAGGTACAAAGTACATATCACTGATAGTGTGTGCCTTCCCATCAATCCGCAGATTCACACTCCCTTTGCCAACTACAGTTAATGAGGCATTGTTCCCCAATTTCACCGAATGGCGAAAATCACCATCATATGACGAGAACCAAGAAGTCTCCGCACATATGATTGCTGCAGCCTGAGTCGAGGAACCAGTCGGCCTCCTTTCTTTCACCCTCTGTAAACGCCATCAGCAAGACATCCTCTTCTTCACCATTGGCCTCAACATAGTTGGCTTTTCCCTCCAGTTTGGGACACTCGTATTGAAAATGTCCAAGCTTGTGACATTTAAAGCATTCGATGGATTCTTTGTTAAAGAATCTCGATCTCCCTCTTCCTCTCCCTTGTCCTCTACCTCTGCCTCTACCACCACGTTCTTCATATGTGATCTTCAAATCTTGTTCTTCTCCTCCATAGCTTGGTTTCCTCATTTTCTGCTCATGAACAGATAGTGAACTCTGCAACTCGTCGACTGAAAGATTGTCAATGTCTTTGGATTCCTCAATGGAGCAGACAATGTAGTTGAAGTTTTCAGTCAGAGTTCGCAGGATCTTTTCTACTATCTTCACGTCTGGCATATCATCTCCACAGTTTCTCATATCATTGGCAATCACCATTACTCTTGTGAAGTAATCCGTGATGGACTTTCCACTTCTCATCTCCAACAACTCAAAACTTCTCCTTAGTGTTTGCAACTGAGCACGCTTGACTCTTGAATTACCTTGATACTTCGTCTTCATTGAGTCCCACAATTGCTTGGAGGTCTCTTTCAAGGTAATCGTTTTGAGGATAGACTTGTCAATTGCACTAAACAGGTAGTTCTTGGCTTTGAGATCCTTCAGTCTTGCCTCAGCAAGAATTTTCTGCTGCACATCAGATAGCGTCTCCTCGCTAGCTGGTTCTGTAACTCCATCTCTCACCACGCTGAAATATTCCTTTGATCTCAGCAAGTTCTCCATGAGCAGACTCCAGTGATCGTAATCACCATCAAACCTTGGTATGCTCGGTGCTGCAAAATTGCTTGAATCACCCATTTTCTGTTTTCTCTCTCACCCGTGTTTGCACTCTCTCTCACGTGTTTGCACTCTCTCTCACTATTGTTTCCCTTTCCCAAAGTTATGCTCTGATACCAAATGTTAATCTCAGACGCAAATACACAAAAGAAAACTGAATAGTTCGATGATCTTATTATCACAAATGAAAGGGCTATATATAGCCAAAGGTCGAAGACTCAATCTTCTACAAGTACTGGAAGCAAATTAATAGGAAGCACTACTAACCAAAACGAAAATCTAGGACCACCTATTGACTCCTTATACATCGAAGATTATTCAGAAACAAACTAAGACCAATTCAAACTTAAAACCAACATCGACTGCAACACATAGCGCTGCTAGTGTTGCCATAGCTTCGGCCATCAAGGGGGAGGAGACCGATCGGGTAGCAGACAAGCCTTCGCGGATGGTCTGATCCTGTGGATTCTTAAAGAGCCAACCAAACCCAGCACATCTATCGTCCTTCCAAGACGCGTCAGTGAAACAGGTCAGTGCATTGCTTGGTAGAAGAGGCTTGATTAGGGTTTATCCTTGTTGTGGGTTCCTCTCCAAAGGGGTTTGGGCTGATTGCCATTCTTTTGCTCTTATCAGCGCCAACAATATCGCCTCCTCCGTGGATACACTTGTAAAATAATTTAGAAGTTATATTTCTAAAATAATTTAATTAGAGGAGTTACAATTATAATTGATAGTGTGTTTAATTAAAAATAAATGTAGGAAAACAATAGTCAATTCACAATTTAAGTAATTTCAGTTACAATTTAGTAGTAAATAGTAAATTTAAAGTATGAATTTATTTATATGATTAAATGAGTTGAATTTTAAGTTTAATTAAAAAGAAATATTATATATTAAAACATTAAAGAGCAAATTGACCAATAAAGAGAAAATTGAACAAATTATATATATATATATATATGTGTGTGTGTGTAAAAATGAATATTTACTATGATATAAACTAATACATAAACTAAAGAGTTAAATGCTGAAAAAAAACTAAAGAGTAAAATAATTAAAATCCAAATTATTTTGTATGTAACAAATTAAATGTATTCCCTATGAAATCATATGAAGTGCAATCAAGAGCTTCATATAATTATATGTTGGATCACAATAAATAAATATAATGATGAGTATACTAAAAATATGTATTACAATTTTTTAGAGCTTAGAGAGAATTAAAGAAAATTAATTTAATTATTGTATTACAATAGTTTATTTTCTTAAAATATTGCATACTTTTACAAATAAAATAAATATGTAAGAAATAATCAAATATCTAGATAAAGAATAAAGATGATTTCTTTAGTTTGATTATCTTATTGTGCAATGATCAAAATTAATAATTTTTATAATCTGCATGATATTTTTTTTTTGTATAGCCATCAAATTTTTATTATACATATGTAATGTAATTTTTTTATTATCATATGTAATTTTGAAATTAAAAATAATAAGAAAACAAAGAAGAAAGGAAACAATACATAAAACAAAGAAATAAAATTTAAAACACAATATAAGATATATCCAACAAAATATATAATTAAACACTTACAATGAGTTGTAAAAAAAAACACTTACAATGAGTTTTCAACTCATGCAAAAAAAAGAATAGTATTTAGAATTTGAGATATGGTGGAGGAGGATGTGGGAATAGTTATTTATAGGATTTGTAGTGATAGAAGTTATTTCTAAAATAATTTAATTAGAGGAGTTACAATTAGAATTGATAGTGTGTTTAATTGAAAATGAATGGAGGAAAATAATAGTCAATTCATAATTTATTTAATTTCAGTTACAAATTAGTAGTAATTAGTGAAATTAAATTATAAATTTTCAGTTACATATTAATAATAATTAGTGAAATAAAGTATGAATTTATATATATCATTAAATGTGTTGAATTTTAAGTTTAATTAAAAATAAATATTATATTTTAAAACATTAAATATCAAATTGACCAATATGGAGAGATCATAACTCTACTTTTATATATATGATTACCTAACATGTAACTGTTTTTTATTAGTTGCTATATTATATGGATGTTGCAAGTGTAATACGTGCAAGATAGATATGTACGTGCTAATGTAATTAGTTGCTATATATTTGGAAATCTCTAATTAATGTTTTGAAGAAATTAAAGCACATATATTTGGAAGGATCCGATTTATGTTATCGGTCTAGAATTAACAAAAAAACCCGACCCGTTGGGAAAAAAGTGGTACAAATTTATATTTCAAAAATGTTAAGATAGATTAATAAAATGTTTTGCCGAAACATTGATATGTATAATGTTTTTCTATTGATATAGATTTTTTTAAGCAATAAAATAAAATTTCTATATTTTATCTTAAATATTGATAAAAAAAATTTTAAATATTTTTTTGTTTTATTCTTTATCAATTTTGGAGAGGAACATTTTTAAATTTTTGTTCCTCATTAGGTTACTCTGAAATAGAAAAATCTTAAAAAAAAATATTACATTGTTCCTCGTTCATTTCCGAAATTTTATATATTTTTGTTTAATTATATGATATATTGTCCCCATATATATTCATTGATATTTAAGTGTTTTATTTTATTTCAAATGACACTATTTTATAAAACAACATGTTATTCATAAAATAACATAAAATATACACAAATATAATTTGGTCATTAAACCAAAAGTAAAACACAATGGCTTCTCTCTCTGATGGCGATTCTGTGGGCGATCGTCTTTGTTTCCTTTATTTTTCCTTGTCTCCGATCAAAATTCTGATCAGGAGTTCTTGTCCGACCGAACAATCTCCTGTTAATGTCTTGGGGATCGATATCGGCGGTTTATTTCTGTCTGTTAATATCGACAGTTATGTTTCTCCCCCAAACTCGGGAGATAACCGCTGCAAAAAACCGCCATGGACCCTTTATAAATTTCCAAATTCCCAACGTTTTCTCTCAATCTTTCCCACCAATTCTACACATCCACTGTCAATCATGAGTGATTACATTCGAAAATCGGTTCAAGATCTGGATTTGGGTATTGATGATGCCCCAATTTCTCTTCCACCGGAGTTTCTCACCCGCGCGATATCTGTCAACCGACACACTTTGGTTGTCACTCCGGTAAATCCCAGAAAGCAAAATCTTCGAGCACTCATCCGCCAAATGCCTAGAGTCTAGGGCTTTCCCAACGAGTGCGTTGGTCGTATTCTTGAGGGCGGAAGGGCACAATTTCGCTTTCAGTCTGAAGAATCTCTAAACATGGTGTTGCGAAGAGGCCCTTGGTCTTTCAACGATTGGATGATAACAACCCATCGTTGGTATCCAAACATAAGTGAGACTAACATGAAGATCATACCCTTTTGGGTACAAATCCAAGGTATTCCTACTCTATGCTTAACGAATGCTATGGCTAGGTGGGTAGGGAACAAAATAGGATATGTGTCTGATGTAGACTATGATGAGAACGAAATGCAAGTTGGAGCTGTGCGTGTTAGGATTGATTGGAACATAGATGATCCACTACGGTTCCAGAAAAACATTCAGTTTATTGCAGATGAGAATAATGTGGTTAAATTTCGTTATGAGCGTTTGAGGAACTTCTGCACCAAATGCGGATCTCTCAAACACGACGTGAAGGAGTGTGCTCTCGCCTTTGACGATCCTGAAGGGGAAGACTCGGATAATGATGATGATGGGAACAACCCTGATGTGGGTGATGATAATGACAAGAACATGTCAGAGGCCAATACATTACCATCTATGGACCCTGCGAGTCTAATTCCTGGTCTGCAAATGCCACCACCAACTGGTCCCACGCGTGGTTATGTTCCACATTCAGTGAACATGAGTTCTCTTCCAAGTGTTTTTATTGATAAAGACCTCACTGCTGAAAGAATCTGTTTCTTGAATGCAAAGTGTGCAAGGCAGTTTGGTGACCAATATGAGCAAAAGACCTTACTTGATGACGCTTCAGACAATGCAAGTACAGAGTATGTTTTCATGAAAAGGAAGCGGGTACAGTTTGAATCTTCTTTCAACAAAGCTGAGGCGGCTGAAGAGTTGGTGGTCTTGAACCAACTTCGCATGAAGCATCAGCGCACACTCTCGGTGGATTCATGTTCTGTCAACAAAGGATTCAACGGAGGCGCGGGGGGCCCGGTACCCCCAGACTTACCAATATGAAGATCCTCTCATGGAATTGCCAGGGTGTAGGTCCTTCTTTAACTTCTTCTCGCTTGAAAAAACTTTGTCTTATAACTAAGTGTGATATTCTCTTCCTCTATGAAACTCTAAACCAGGATGATGTAATAAATAACTTAAAGTATGATCTAGGATTCTCTAATGCTTTTATTCAACCCCCTCAAGGAAGGAGTGGAGGTTTATGTGTATTTTGGAACGATAATGTTCTCTTATCCTTGCTTTCACAGGATGAGAGACTTATTGATGTAACGGTAAACTATAATAATATCATGTTCTATTTGTCTTGTGTCTATGGACACCCGATTCCAAGTGAAAGAAAAGAGCTATGGGATAGATTTGAACACCTAGCACAATCTCGAGATTTGCCTTGGATTTTAATAGGAGATTTTAACGAGATAACTAATAACCGTGAAAAGATTGGAGGACCAAGACGAGAAGATTGGACTTTCCGTGACTTCCGCCATATGATTTCGATATGTGATTTACAAGACATCCATTCAAAAGGCAATCCTTTTTCATGGGTTGGTGAACGCCATTCTCACACAATCCAGTGCTGTTTGGATAGAGCCATGTTTAATTCTTCTGGAGCAGCAACATTTCCGAATGCAGAGACTCAGTTGTTAGACTTTGCAGGATCAGACCATCGACCAATTCTTCTCGATTTAAATGACAATACCAGACATAATCGCCGCATTTTCCAGTTTGATAAAAGATTGTTGGATGTTCCTAACTTTCATGCTGCTGTCCGAGATGGCTGGTTAACGAACTCTGATGAAGTGGATATTTCAATCAATGAAAGGATCAAAAACTGTAGACGTAAGCTGGCAAATCTTAAGAGAGAACATAATATAAATTCTGAAGAACGCATTGTTAAAATTCAAACACTTTTAAATGCTGAAATGGAGAGCTTGGACCCGAATATGCGAAGAACTATTCCCTCTCTCCAAGACGAGCTAACCAAAGCCTATAATGATGAAGAAAAACATTGGCAGCAAAAGAGTCAAAATATGTGGATGTCTAATGGAGATCAAAACACTAGTTTTTTTCATGCCTGTGCTAAAGCAAGGTTTGCAAAAAATTGGATTACCTCCATATAAAATGATCAAGGCAATGTATATCAGGGAGATAGAGCGATTGGCGACCATGCTCAACAATTTTTTACAAGTATTTTCTCTTCTACGAATCATCATGTCTCCCCTTCAACTTTTGCTGATTTTAGCACTAAGGTAACAGATGAAGCAAATGAACAGCTAACGAAGATGTTCACTAGTGAGGAAATCTATGATGCTGTGTGTTTAATAGGGGATGATCGTGCTCCCGGACCAGATGGTTTAACAGCCAGTTTTATAAATCATGTTGGGACACAG
The DNA here is from genome assembly GCF_000633955.1 of Camelina sativa. NCBI lineage: Eukaryota > Viridiplantae > Streptophyta > Magnoliopsida > Brassicales > Brassicaceae > Camelina > Camelina sativa. Next base: position 64,911 of record NW_010921723.1, read on the forward strand.
TCGGTCCGAATGTAATACAAGAAGTGCATAGGTTCTTTGAGACAGCGGTAATGAAGCCAAGCATCAATCATACTAATATTTGTATGATACCAAAAATCGACAACCCACAAACACTCTCTGATTACTGGCCAATAGCGTTATGTAATGTCCTATATAAGATAGTTTCTAAATGCCTGGTTCAACGGCTAAAACCCCTTCTCAATGACATTGTCTCCGACTCGCAAGCAGCTTTTATTCCTGGCCGTTTAATTCAAGACAATGTGATGATAGCACATGAAGTTATGCATTCATTAAAAGTCAGGAAACGTGTATCACAAAACTATATGGCTGTTAAAACGGATGTCTCCAAAGCTTATGACCGTGTCGAGTGGAAATTCTTAGAAACAACTCTAAAATTATTTGGTTTCTGCGACAAATGGATAAGTTGGATAATGGGGGTGGTAACTACAGTCAACTATTCGGTATTGATTAATGGAGCTCCATATGGCCACATTAAACCTACAAGAGGTATTAGACAGGGGGATCCTTTATCACCCTATCTTTTTATACTATGTTCAGATATTCTTAGTCACTTAATATCATCAAGTGTAAGAGATGGTGAACTCAGTGGGATTCAGATTGGTAATGGAGCTCCAAGTATAACTCATCTACAATTTGCCGATGATTGTTTGTTTTTTTGTAAAGCAAAGAGAAACACTGCCAAGCTCTAAAAGATGTGTTTGACATCTATGAGTATTATTCAGGCCAAAAAAATAAATACTTCAAAATCTATGATCACCTTCGGCAGTAGAGTTCATGGGCGTTTGCAGACAGCTTTGAAAAATATTTTAAATATCCCTAACCATGGAGGTGGTGGCAAGTATCTAGGCCTTCCTGAACAGTTTGGAAGTAAAAAGAAAGAAATGTTTGAGTACATTGTTGACAGAGTCAAGAAACGAACAAATGGATGGACTGCAAGGAAGTTATCTCCGGCAGGGAAAGCAATAATGCTTAATTCTGTAGCTCTCTCAATGCCTGTTTATGCTATGTCCTGTTTCAAATTGCCTCTAGGAATCACAAGCAAAATTGAATCCCTTTTAATGCAGTATTGGTGGGAAAAAGGTTCAAATCAACGGGGTATTCCATGGATTGCTTGGAAAAAATTAGAAAAACCAAAAAAAGAAGGGGGACTGGGATTTAGAGACCTAGCTAAGTTTAATGATGCCCTCTTAGCCAAGCAGGCGTCTGATACAACATCCAGAGTCTCTCTTTGCCCGGGTTATGAAAAACAGATATTATCGAGATGACACAATTCTTGATGCTAAACAAAGGAAAAATCAATCATATGGCTGGTCTTCTATTTTAATAGGATTAGACCTTCTTAAAAAAGGAAGCCGGTTCATAGTAGGGGATGGTAAAACAATACGCATAGGTTTAGATAATTTTTTAGATGAGCATCCCCCAAGACTAGTGCAAACCGAATTACACCTATGTTCCATACCACTAGAACATGTAATATCTAAGATGGGGAACTCTCGGCAATGGGATGTCAATAAATTTTCCAACATTGTTCCATTACCCGAGCAGGAGGCCATTCAAAGAATTCATTTATCACAAGTAGAAATTCCCGATAAACTTATATGGAACTACACTCGATCAGGTACCTATTCTGTTAAATCAGGTTATTGGTTTGCTTCTCACTTCCCTTTTGACCCGGGAGAGGACCTCAACATACCACATGGCTCCATTGAACTAAAAAATAAGATTTGGAAACTAAAACTTATACCGAAGGTAAAACATTTTATCTGGCGTGTTCTATCGAAGGCTATACCTACCAGGACAAGATTGCGTAGCAGAGGAATGCACATAGATACCATTTGTCCGAGATGTCAACAATCAGAAGAAACTATAAACCATCTTTTATTTACATGTCCTTTTGCTCTTATGACATGGTGTGCTGTCGGTTCATCATCACTCCCCATAACTCAAATCCAATCAGATGTTGAAGAAAACATTGCTAAGTTGTTATCCTTTCATTCACAATCTCCCAACATCTATGAATCGATTTTACCATTTGTTTTGTTTTGGAGAATATGGAAGGCACGTAATAATCTGGTTTTCAATAACTATCGGGAGAGTGTATCTAAAACGGTACTCCAGGCAAAATCTGATACAAAAGAATGGACCAAGAACTTACACCATTTCACAACATCAATGCCGGTTAGAAGGACATCGCCTACCTCATGGTTACCACCGACTTTTCCGTATCTTAAATGCAATTTTGATACAAGTTATGATCATACAACAAGACGAGCAATAGGTGGATGGATTTTCAGAAATTCCCAGGGTGAAGCTATACTGTGGGATGCGACTAGACTTCCTAATACAAGATCACCACTAGAAGCAGAAACAAAAGGATTACTAGCTAGCATTCAACAAGCTTGGATAAGAGGATACCGGTCAATTATTTTTGAAGGAGACTGTGACATTTTAATCAAATTAGTAAATGGTCATCAAATTGATGTCTCCTTAACAAACCTACTCCAAGATATTAAAACTTGGGCTTCTAAAATAGACTGCTCCTTCATTTTTACTAAAAGAGAATGTAATATTGTAGTTCATTCTTTAGCAAAGTTTGGCTGTGCTAATTGTTCTTACTATTCCAACTCTGTATTAAAGCCTCCTTGGCTAATTAACTCTCTTTGTAATGGCTAATCTATATCAATATATTTACTTTGAGGAAAAAAAAATATAATTTGGTCACATGCAAAATAGTCTACTTTTTTTTTTTTTTTGGGTCAAATCAAAATAGTCTACTTTAGGTGATGCTTTCAATACTCTTCTTTGAATTTTTGATTGTTTTTTTTTTCCACGGCGCCCACGTGTGTTTATTAATCTCTAGTTCTCTACCTATATGTTTTATTATTATATTTGATTGGCTCCATATTTTTTTCAGACTTATTTTTATGTTTCTAGTTCCATTGTTATTTTTGACAAAATTAAATCTTATTTTCTATTCTACTGTAAAGTATATTTTACATTTTAAATTATACACAATGAAAGTAATATTTTTTTATGGTTTCTGAATATGATTAGTTGCATATTATTATATTTAAATTATATTTTTAATGGTTTCTGAATATATTTAGTTCCATATTAAATATACTTTATGGTTTCTTATATGCAACTAAATATATTCAGAAATTTTTAAAATACTATAATTTGAATATACTAATGGTGATAATTTATATCTTTTAAATAAATTTATTATGTAAATTTAATATTATTAATGATAAAATGATTTGTGCCATATCTATATATATTTATATATACATTTTTGAAGTACATTTTGTATTCTATCCTTTGTTTTGTAAGATATTGCATAATTAATCCTTTGACAATTTGAATAAGTAAGAAAACATTTGAGGTAATTTTTATAAATAAATCTATATATACATTTTTGAAGTACATTTTGTATTCTATCCTTTGTTTTGTAAGATATTGCATAATTAATCCTTTGACAATTTGAATAAATAAGAAAACATTTGAGGTAAGTTTTATAAATAAATAATACCAAAATCGGAAATAATATATGTTTTCCTAAAATATCTTAACAAAATCAATTTCTGTTTTCCTTTTTAATAAAAGTTTTAAATGTTTTAGTGAAAAAATATTACTATGTTCCTTATGTTGTTAAACGATTTTAATGTTCTAGCAAAGATAAACAAATAATATTACACTCTGCAAATAACCCAAAACTGACTAAACCAAATTTATCTTCTATAGAAACAATAATATTATAAACTTGGAAAACATTAAATCGATGATTCTAATTTAACTATCCATATCTAATATAAATCGATTTTTACCTAACCCCAAAAATACTAATCAAAATATCCGACAATTGTGAAATCTTTGGTGATTAATTCTCATACTTGCTCACCAAGCATATCTATTAGCATTGATCATCTATAAATACAGCCTAAACCACATCTCATAACACCATCAACACCTAAAGCGAACAACACATACCACTCATGGCATGTGATGACTTACTCCTCCACTCATGGCACTGTTACAAAAACAATTATCTAGGCTCTTGAATTGGTATTGACAACGGTTTTTTTGTTTTTATTTTTGTTTTTATGACACCATATCCAGTTTTTATTTTAGTTTGGTTTATTTTGTCATGAACATGCTAATTAACAGGTTTTCTAATGTGTTTTTTTTAGTTTTCAAAATTTATTTTTTAATTATATGGAAACCAAATAACTTCTTAAAATACTTTTAATTTTTGATGTACAGTATCATTATTTCCAAAAGCAAGTTAAAATTAGTTGGTGGCAAGCTAAAAGATGAAGAACATTTTTCATTCGTTGTAATTTTTTTGACGTAGTAGTTATTTTTATTAGTTTATTTATTATTTTCTATATAATCTTTAATTTAATATTTTATTTGTATGTACATATTTTTGGTTTTTGGCTTTGGTCTAATAAATTGTTAATTATTATATAAAAACAATAAAAAAAAATTTTAGCGGGTTTCTCTTTTTTTTTTGGATGAATTCCAGCGTATTAAATCTTACAATTTAATACCAAGATCTTAAAATTATATTAATTAGTAATTAAATATTTTACATCACCTCTCATCTAACAAATAAGATATGGATTTTAAGAAAAAATAATTACTTCTAAATTTTATATTTTACATTCATAAACATAATGCATAAATATTATAAGTTTACAGATTAAAAAAGATATATTTTATTATGATGTAAATAGAAAATTTTAATTTATAAAAGTGTACAATATATATGTAAATATGACATAATGATCTCTCTTAATAAAAAAATATAATAGCTAGCGGAGTGAGAGGGTTAGTATAATATTCATTCGGTGTAAGATAAGTGATTGTTAATCTCCTTTAAAAACTCGAACTATAAATATATAATTATAATACTAAATAATCAAGTTTGTTAAACATGTTAAATCTATAAGATACTAAATTTTAAAGTTATCACACATTTATTATACATGGACGGATAGTATCGCCGCATCACTGCCACAACCACTTAAGCCAAGTGGCATAACTACGGCCTCTCAATCAATTTCGTAGCTCTTATCTGAGAGAGGTCGATCTATATAGAGGGCTAACTACTAAATTGGTTTGATTGATAACACTCATGTTTCTCATGGGATGGTGCAAGTCCACAAGTCTTCCTGGTCACAATATAGTAATACTATAGTAGTAAAATAAAAGAAGAAAAAAAATTAACTAAACCCCTTATACATTTGATAATCTAAAAAATAAGTATGCAAAAAAAAAAAAAAAAACATTCCGATTTAATTCGAAACGGATGAGTATATATGTTATTTGTTCCATTGGATATTAGATTTTAGTATTTATTTCCAACTACTCTCCCAAACAATATGTAGTTGTAGTGGCAACTTTTTGCTTAAATTTTGTAAATAAGTTGGTTATTAAAACCAATGTGGAGTTGGCCAAGTTAGTGAGGGGTTCATGTGTACCATCAAAATATTTGTTAGTAATTAGTGGCCTTATGAAATCTTTTTTTTTTTGCTCTGTATGGATCACATATCTTGGGGAGTACTGTCTGATCATTTCTATAGGAGTGGAGATCGCAGATATTTTGTCAAACCCTACATGAATATTAATGACAATAAGCATATGATCACCACCACCATAGATTAAGATACCTGCTAATGTATACCGCATAAGGAACCGTCTAGAACATTAGGAAAACAGATACATCCTTAGTTTCAGAAAGAATACAAAGCCATGTGTTTTTTTACCGTGGTATATCTCATTGTTCTCGGTTTGAGGTTTGTAGTCAGTGGAACTTGAATCCACAGGTAAAAGATGGCTCATATGTTTCATTTCTTTCTGAAGTATAAGTATGGTTTTGATTGGTAACTAATTCGCATAAAGGCATTAGAAAACATGATTCTAGAACCATTAGATGTTATGTACTTCTCCACAAGTGATAGGGAAAGAACATAGAAATGAAACATTATTTTCTCAAGTGTATCCTTCAGGACCCATCACTCTCCTCATTTTTCCAGGAGGTGACAGTACGGCCGGGCTACTTCCGTGTTGGTTTTGCTCAGAGGCCTTTGGTTCGAGGGCGTCTCCTTTTGAAGCTGGAATCTGAAGCTTCCCTGGCTCAGTTGGTGATGGAGAAGACGAGAAGTACCTGATGAAAAACCAAATGATAATCAGGGCGATGAAACAAGTTTTTTTTCTTTCTCTTGTGAGTTTCTTTTGAAAGGCTTAACCTGTGATCCAAAGCTTGTTGTATGGTGATCCTTTGTCGTGGGTCATAGATGAACATTTTTGCTAGAAGATCCAAAGCATCATCGCTTGCCATAGGGAAAATGGTACGTAATGGTGGAGCAGGTGTATAGGAGAACTCCATGTAGTCTGGGAGATAGATCATATCAGACCATTGGGAAGGTACTGGAGTTCCAAAAGCTTGAAAGATCTTTCCGAGTTGATCAATCTCAGTAGAACCCTGAAGAAAGCAAAGCATTACGTAAAATAAATGTTGACAACTGTGAATATAAAGACAATCCTGAAGTATAGAATCATCTTTTGGGAAACATAAAGTATAAAACAAAGTAAAGAACTTACAGGAAGAAATGGTCTACGAAGTAATAGCTCAGCAAAGATACAGCCTGCAGCCCAAACATCAACCCCAGCTCCATACTGTCGACTCCCAAATAGTAACTCAGGCGCTCTGTACCATGTAGCAAATACCTGGGTCGATAAACATATTCAGCACTAAATCAAACTTTAGGACTCTTCCACAAGCAAATTCTAACCAAAAGAGATACTTTAGATCTGAATCTGAATCAAACTTTAGGAATCTTCCACAAGCATATCTCACCAACAAAAACATCTACACAACCAATCAGTTTTATTATCCTCTAGAGTAAATAATGTCTATAAGTCTGTAAGCCAACAATTTGGTATTCAGTGACTTTGAACAACCAATCGTTTATCTTACCAAAACCAGAAAACATAAGTATGCAAGAATCAGAATTAAAAACATAAGATGTCCTCTCATCAGCAACAAAAATTGGTATCTAGCAACTTGTAACCACAAACCTTTCACAAACCGAAAACCAAGGATGCATTAGAAACAAAAACATATGCTGTCTTCTCAACACCCAGTTTCTACTCTGAGTTTGTTCCCAAGAAACATATCCAACAGAATCATCAAGAACTAGACTAATCTATCTGCCAATTCAAGCCAAAAAAACCCATGAAATTACCTGATGAGTAAACCTCCGATCTGGACTCCCAAACAACCTAGCCAAACCAAAATCAGCCAACTTCAACAAACCATTCTCTCCAATCAGCAAATTATTAGGCTTCATATCCCTAAAAACAAACACAAACAAACCATCACATCATCAAAACCAAACCTTTAACAAAAAAGAAACCAAACATACGAAAAAATAAAAACTCTTCCTTTACTAAACCTATGAAGAACCCATTTCTTATGACAATAAGCTAAGCCCTTCAAAGTCATCAACATATAAGACTTGATATCACCAGGAGATAAGAAGATGTTACGGTCACGAATCACAGCTTCCAAATCCGTTTGCATATACTCAAAAACAAGATGCAAGCTTCCATCGTGAGGGAAAGCATCAATGAGCTCAACGATGTGTGGATGATTCAGCTCTTTTAATAGCTTAACCTCTCTCAAAGCTGTGAAATTTACTCCTTCCTTTTGGTTTCCTAACCTAATCTTCTTCACTGCTACAGTTTTCCCAGTCTATAACACAACAGAACAAATAAAAATCAAAGCTTTAAAGTTTGAATCTATTGATTGAAATTTGAAATCGGGGAGAAGGGTTTAGGGTGTTTTACCTTTGTGTCTGTGGCTTTGTAAACGACACCGTATGTTCCTTCTCCGAGTACTTGACGGCGAAGGTACCGATCTACTGGTTGATTTTCGCCGGATTTTGACATTGGGGTTTAGTGTTTTGAACACTTCGACGACGAAGACGAGGGCTAATGAGTAATGGAAGCACCTTAAAGAATTAGATTCGTTTGGTCTTAATTTTGCCCTTATATTTCAGTATTTTATGAAGTGAACCTCATACTTCTAAAATTATCAGAAACAGCCCTATTGGAGCATGTTAAAGCTTTCAAGTTTCAAGTCTTTGCCTTTTGTTATATAACAGAACTCGATCGGAGCATGTTAGATAGTTCAGTTCATTTAGGGATATAGCGGGAGTGCGTCGAGAACAGGTTATTCGGGTATTGAAGCGTAGTATTCAGTAAACTATGGGATGGTTCAGAAAACTCTATGATCTTTGAAAAAGGTTGGCTTTGCTTCGATTAATGCTTTGCCCCAAAAAAACAAAAAACATTCAAACATGTCAAGAATCTCTTCCCTAGAGCCTCTAGAAACAAAGTACAAACAAAGCAAAATGCAACATCTTTTCGAGACAGAGATTATAGTTCTCATCCAGACTTTTGGGCATAAGGAAGAATCATGATTCTTGAGGTTCTGGAATTGGTGGCTGATCAGACAAAACCTGAGCTTCACCATTGACATCAGGTTGTTGTTGTTCATTAGAAGGCTCAGGAGGAGGAGCGGCAGTGGCAGCAGCAGTCTGTTCATCTTCTGGATGGAAATTAATAGGGAATTTAGTAACTCTAGGCTTGTCGGAGAGTATGTTCCTCTGGACTTTATCAATCAAAACCTTAGTTGGAGGCTCTTCCCTGAGTTGCTCATCCTCGTAGTCATTGTTCACGTAATACCCAACTCTCATGAATTCTTGACCCATGTAAGAACATGTCAACAACAGCACAGTGACACCAATGATGTCTTCTTCACGAATCTTTGATGGATCCGGAGGATCCGCCTGTAAAAAAACACAGTAACAGAGAGAGTTAAAACCAAGACTCTGTTGCTAAGGTCACAACTGTAACAAGGGAGTGTGACAATGTTTACCTGCAAAACGAACCGGTAGTTGCCAACATTAACAGGGCCTACAAGAACACTCTCGAGAAGTTGATCATAAGTCTCATCTTCTGCTGAGCCTACATAGATCAGTTTCCATTCCAAATCTGTACCAAAAGCAACGCTGGGGTCTAAGTACTGAACAAACCTAATGTTATCATAGCTTTACACCATACATTACAAACAATCATACAAAAACACTAATCAAAGGCGAGACCTTTGTGCAAATAGATCAATCCCAACTAATAAGACAACAGGACTTCTACAAGTACACACCCAAAATCTCAAAGTTTCAATCTTTAAATTGACATCACAAATCATAACCAAGCATGAATCTGATATAGCAATAAGGGTACATCACAAACAGTAAGAAGAATACAAAAACCTAATTTTACAAAACCAAGCAAATCATAAAAAAAAATTTCAAATTCTGGGGAGGAAAGGAGAATTTTTTTACCGTCTTTGAGAGAGTTCAAACACTCGTAAGAGATCTCAAACTGAAAAGGGCTAACGAACGGAGCAGGATTATCCAAGACGGCGACGTTGGTGATGTTGATAGCACTCATTATATGTTTATCGAACCCTAAAACTTCATTCAAACTGGGGAGATAGAGAACCCAGATAACAAAATTGAAAAAAAGTTCCGCTTATTGAACAAATTCGAAGCAAGGAAGGAGCTAGGGTTTTGAAATTAACGAGGTTTTTGTTTAATCGGGTGGTGGTGAGTGAGAAAGACAAAGGAAGCGATTCGAATAGAAGAAGAAAAAGATGAAAGGTTTCGATTTTGGGGGAAGGGAAGGGGGCTTTCTTATAACCGGTTGCCGTATGAAAGGTGACCGGCTATCACCGGTTTGTTGATTTGGCGGGAGGAGAGTGCTTAAGTCGCGAAATCGAGGAGGGAAATTTGCTAAAAAGTTGAAATTTTAATTAGTGATGTACAAAACATTATGTTTTTTTTTTTTAAGATGACGGAATTGTTGTGATAATTTTTGTGATTTGTAACCATACTAGTAGTATATTTTACCATGTATATAAATAAAACATTTGATCGTATATATTTGACCATCAATGCTATTGCAAATTCTTTGAATATCCTATTCTTTGAATATCCTATTAAGAATAAGATACATATACTAAGACTAAGATAAATATATTAATCTCATCTGATCAAATCAACCGTTTTCGAAGCTGGAGATTAAAACGGCTCAAAATTGGGAATTAAAACGGAAGTTGGGAATTAAAACAATTTTTTCCAAAATTGGAGATTAAAACAGTTGAAATTTGAAAATTTATGATTTTTTTTTTACATAAATTACTAATTATCAAACAACGTCGTTTAGAGTAAACGAAGATTTCTAACAGGCAGTTAACACCATTTAACAATTTCCATCTGTTTACTTAACATGTCTTAAATGGTCTAGTGAGTTCTATCATTTGTTTATAAAATATTAAAATCAACAAAAAAAACTAAGAGAAATTCCCTAAAATAGCACTAAAACATATTTTATAATAAAATAGCACACATCCCATGAATTTTCAAAATAGCATTATTTAACGGGAGAATTACTAGTTTGACCCAAATTGAGCAGTTAATTGCTAGATTAGCTCCTAAAATTTGAGGGTCAGTTGGGTTAGTTTCATACCAAAAATACCCTTTTTTGCTTTGTTAGGAAAAAACAAAAGTCAATATTACCCTTTGTAAAAAATTCCTGCAATTTTGTTTTTTTTTTTTTTTTTTATAAAAGTCTGCCATACATATAATGGCAGACTAATTTGTAAGTGGCAGATTTATTGTTGATGGCAGTTTTTTTTTGGCAGACTTATTTTAGATGGCAGATTAATTTGCAGAATTTGACGGCAGATTTGTTTTATATGGCAGATTTATTTGAAGTGTGTAACGACAGATTTTTCATGGACAGCAGATTTTCTTAACACGACAGACTTATATATAAAGTTATGACAGATTTTCATTGTTTTAGTCAAATTTCTAGGAATTTTGTGGCAGATTTTTTATGATTGTTGCAACAGTTTTATTTTTTCACTTAAAAAATCTGTCACATTACGACAGATTTATATACGTAAAAATAATTGCTAGTTTGACATCTAGTGATGACAGATTTTTTTTTAGTTATGACTGACTTTTGGATTGAAGGGAAAATCTGTTGTTTGATAACAGATTTTCGAAAGTCTTTTAAAAATTGCTATATTGACCCACATGCACAATATATGTTGTGGCAGATTTTCTTATGTTATGACAGTTTTTTTTTTCTTACTAAAAAATCTGCTGCTTAATAACAGATTTATTATATATGAATACAATGATAACAGTTTTGTTTTTTGTTGATATAGTGACAGCAGATTTGTTATCTGTAATGACAAATCTATTATTTTGCATTTGATAACAGATTTTTTATAACAGATTTTTTACAGAGTAATGACAGATTTATTAGTGCCTTTGGTGACAGATTTTTTTTTAAGTTAAGCGACAGACTTTTGTAGCAGTTGCCATATATGGCGAGAATCTAGGGTTTACCCTTTTTTGGTCTTTTGTATCGTGCCTCCCCTCCCCTATATCGACTGAAATTTTTTTCTTTTTTTGGTTCATCTTATTTTTCCATAAATTCCTTCTTCCTCCTTTCCAATGTGGATTTAATCATGCTTTCTTCCTTTTGGGGTTCATAATCGACTTGTCTATTATTTTCCTTTTAAGGTGGTTTTTTTTTTTCATTTCCTCCTTCACGTTTTAGAGTAATTCACATTCAACCAAGAGAATATGAAGCAGGTGATTCTCGTTTGTGGTAATTGGATCTTTGACAACAATAAATGGTTGTTTGTTGTTGATAATGAAAGGGGTTCACGAATTCTACAATGTAACGATCAAAGCAGATTTGATGATTGCATTGGAATGGTTTATGAGGATTACAGGCTGGATAACAAGGTATTTGATGTTGTCTTGAGTTACAAGATCTCGAAGAGGTTATTGCAGGATTTACCCGGTGATACACCACCAGTTATTATTGATAATTCTCGTCAGTTGCACACTTTTCTGGGACAATTGGAAAGGGATACAGGTCGACTTTGTGTTGAAGTGAAGAAGAAAATACAGACTGATTTGAATCACAAAGGTAAGAAACGAGGAAGAGATGAAAATGATCAGGTTGGAGAAGAGTATCTTGATATGGCCAGCGACACAAATGAAGAAGAGATGGATGAAGATGATAGTAGATTTGATTATTGTGATGATTCTGACGGAACAAATTCTGATGATGAGAATTTTACCCTGTATGGAATTCCACGAGAAGAAGAGGATCATAAATTGCCAATGAAGAAAAGGAGTTCATCTT
>NW_010921723.1:77294-77679 GCF_000633955.1 Camelina sativa
GTAACTTTTATAAACAATTCAGAGTTGTTGATATATACTTATCAAGGCTGAGAAAATCCAAAAGTGTATGATGTTTCTCATCACCTACAGGCTTAAGATGGTCGCCTAACACATTATCACCGTCTGTAATGATCCGCTTGACTGTCGAGTTACCAAGGTAAGGATACTTCTGTGATTCTGCCAACTGGGGCACGCGTCTAGAAGTCTTCGAAGGTCCAGGTCCATCCAACCTCGTCAAAGCCTCTCCAAGGCGGTTTAGTGTCACCTCAAGTTTTTTATGTACCAACTGATCCTCCTTGTTGGACCATGTATCTTCAGAACTGGAAGCTATTTTCAATTTAGCTTTCTGAACTTGGGTAGTAATATCCTCAACATCGTCAGAAGC
>NW_010921723.1:81527-94803 GCF_000633955.1 Camelina sativa
TTAGAAAGAATTGAAATCAAATCAGTAATTGTTCCTATTAAGGAAAAAAAACAATCCTCACCGCCGGACAGAATCGACAGCCACCGAAACAACTCTTGTTCTTAGTTCGCCGGCAGCTAACTCTGAAGTTCGCCGGTTGCGGAATCGACAGCCACCGTTTCTACTCTTGTTCTTACAATCGACCCGCCACCGAAACCACCGAAAACTACTCCCCGAAATCAACCAGCCACCGAAACCGAAAACCAACCACCTCCGATTCCGAGATTAATCACACACAGAGACCGAAAAATTTTACTTCTTCGCCGGCGGTACCAAAGGTTCTCTTTTGTTCTTGGTTGTAACGAAGGAGAAAGTCAAGAAACTGAATGTCTTTTTTTTTTGGTTATGTTTCAGTATTATTAGTTTTAGGGTATTTAGTATTTAATTCTATATTTTTTATTTCCAATTTCAATTTTTGTTGGCTTTTTGGTAATTTAAACATAACATTGTGTCAATCTAGTTTTTCTCTATAGGAGGATGTCAATCTAGCAATATTTTTCCATTTTTGTGTCAATCTGGTCTATTTTCACTTATTTAACGTAATAAAAATGTTTTAAAATTAGGTTTAAATTTTTTTTTAGGTTTTGGCTCTTAGTTTTATATTTAAGGTATAGTTTTGACTTTTGAGGGGTAGAATTTAGTAATTTGAATTTAGGATTTAATTTTGAAAGAAAAATTTTGAAATATAGTGCTATTTTCAAAATTTTAGAGATATTGTGCTAATTTTTATGCCATTTATGAGAATCTTCCAAAAATTAATGATATAAATTGACATTTTCAATATTGAGTAACACGATGTTGTTTTTGATATTTTTCTAGATTTTAGTTTCGTATTGTTGTTACCAGTAAGACGTGCGTTCCGAAATCAAAAGAGAAAAAGTGATGCAGATACATAATATATACATATTGGCTAAACATTCACATAGTTTAGGAAGAAACATTTACACATGCTTTTTTTTAGTCGTATTTACACATAAGTTTACAAACCGATTAGAATAGAAACCACAAAAAATATCGGCAACTAATTTAAACACCCTTGCCAAGAGCTTGCTAGCCAAAACGCCTAAACGAACCAAAAGCAACTAGGAGCATGTTACTATTGAGAGACGATGTTCATTTTTCTGGTTTGAGCATGAAACATCTCCGCGATATCTGTAGCCGTGCTGCATTCCTCAGGATTTCTATCTGTCACTTTACGAAGAAATCTCGGAAACCTAACAGAAATCCCTCGAGATGGATGGACTAGACCTAAAGCGGCACTGTGAACAGGCGAGACCGTGAAATCTGCACCTCTGATTTCCCAAACAACCTCTGCGGAAAACCACATGTCAGGTGTCTCCCCTGTTCTGTAGTAAGGCGGCTTTTTCGCAAGGATCTTTTCCCCGGAGTAGAATTCTTTCATCTGCAAGATAAGCATATTATTGATGATCCTCGATACTAGAAAGTAGTAGAATCACGCTTGAAATTGTTCTCAAGTCACAATTGGGAGACGAAACATAGACCAAAACCGAACCTGTGAACCAAAATGTATGTACTACACGATCTGTTTCATCATTTTATAACAAAGGTTAAAAAAAAAGAAAACCCGAAAACCAAACCCCAATCACATCAGACCGTACTGAATTACAATTGGGTTCTACTGGTTTCAGCTTCTATAAAACTAACAAAACCGAAACTGAAAACTACCAAACAATAAACTAGATGTCCACCATTAGTCACAATGTTCGAATTCATAAAATTTATCATTGAAGGTTGGATGAATGGAGAAGTGCGAAAGTGTAGCTGAGCTTTTCATTACCTCGATGTAAAAGGCATCAGAAAAACCAGACATGACACGACATACACTTTGGAATTCCTCAGTCTCAGGGTTGAAGCAGGCCATAAGGAATGGACTATACCTACACACAATAACAGAAAAAAATCAGAATTAATCAAGATGCATTTGAAAAATTACCAGTATACTAATGATTACTATTGAGCTTCAACGCTACAAGGCCTATTCAAACATTTTTCTTTTCAGTAAAAAGAGAAAGTTGGGAAATATAATTTTACTACCATCCTGCTTTTCTCCCGTTGCCATGCCAAGCACCTATAGGAACTAAATCCAATGTGTCGCCCAATCCATCCACATAATCTCGCTTAACCTGAACCAGAAAAAAATAACACCATCTAATCCATTCCAAACACATTATGTTTAGTAAGATAATTTACAGCAAAGAGACCTTGAGCCATGAATCAGAGCGCTTTGTAGGGTAGTATCCAGCATCAACATCTAAAGACTTGACCATGATTCCTTCACAAGATGAATGAAATGCTTCTTCGAGAAAAGCATTTATCCTACTCAAAGTGTCTTGATTATTCAAAGACGCTTCTTCTGCTCCCACCTATTAAACAATGATCGAATCAATGAAAACACCAAAACACTTACAGAAGAAGGTTTCACAATGTTCTGGCCTATAACTTTGAGGTGAGAAGCTACCGTAGCACTTACAGTTATTTCCTTAGCATATTCAAGATAACCTGGTCTAGTCTCAGGGAAGACCTCCTTTAGACCTGAAAGTTTGAGCATAACCAAGTAAGACAAGAGTGTGCATATATGAACCTGGTAGAGAAAATAAATGCACCATGTTAAGGAAAAAAAAAAGAGAATGATGGGAATTACGCCTTCGTCTCTCACGGAGGGGAAGAGCCAACATCCTGCATTGATACACGAAGTAAATTACAACTCAACATATAAGTTATTAGGATAAATGCAAATGAAAATAAAAATAGTGAGTAAGAGACTCATACTGTTCTCCATTGACGAACATAATATCAAACACGAAGACGCATACTTCAACCTGCAGAAAGCCATTAGAAGAAAATAAAATATACATCTAGAAGAACATATTGAAAAACTAGAAAAATGACAATGGACTAAGAGCTTTGTATGCAATGGATTCAAGAGGACGAAAAGGAAAATCTTCTTTAGGAAATTACCAAACATACTAAAAAAAACAAACAAACAAAAAAACTCCTATTTGCCTGGCTTTGTTGAGAACTTGAGTCGTAGAGACTAAAATGCACAACGATGTGAACTTCCATACTAACATTCAATTGGAAATGGAGTCTAACATCCTAAACATAAAAAATTTGTCCCCATATCCAAGCAATTATAAAAACATGAAATAAAACAGGTGACAGGTTTGTACCCGTCACAACAACAAAGGACAAGGGGCAATAACGTAATTAATAAAGCCAATGAGAAAACTGCTGAAATTTTTGACATTGATGCTGATAATCATATAGTTGTTATAAGGTTGTATGATATTGTGTTCAATACCTTAATACTTTCTGTAGTTATCAAAGCATCTTTGCTCCCTCTCTCTCTTGTTGATAACTCTTGGAATGACATGAGTTTGTTTCCATTCAATCTATCAGTGGCAACCACCTAAAACCATAAAAATCCACTATACCATGTTTGAACAAGAGAATTGATGATAAACAAGTACTGGTTGATTTTGAAAACCAGCAAAAGGTCCCTTGCCTCGTTTTCCTGTGCCTAGAGGGGTTTAGATAGATAAAGAGGTATATAGTGAATCATATGAAAATTCTCCTACCTCTGCGTCCAACATGAATGTCTCAGCGACATGGCAAGAAAACCGTTTTATGACATCAACCAGATCCGGAAATCTGGATGTTGTTTCGTCCCCATTCCGAGAAAAGATACGCACAGTACCATCAAGTAACTTATGGATCTGGGCGCGCTGGCCATCATATCTGAAAGTCATAATTAGGCATAATAGCAAGGTGATTCAGAAAACACGGAAGATAAGTGGAGATCAATCGAGTGCAAAGACCATGGAAATAATATCAACTCTACCGTAACATTTAATGGTATCTAACAAAATGCAAAGAAGATTCAAGGGTTGCGAGTCGAAAGAAATAAACAGACATTCTGTTTACAATCAGAAATTTATCAGTTTCTAGCAATTTAAGAGAAGTTCTTGAGACAAACTTACTTGTATTCACAAGTAAAAGCCTTGTCTTGGAAGAGGTTATAAAAATCTTGAACCCCCTTAGCAATTCTGAAAAACAGTAATATAGGCATGAGATCAGCAGTTCTAATCATTGTCTTGCAAACAAAGATGTCAGGTGGATCTCCACAATTACTTTGCAAGCATGGGTTTTATAGGTATCCCTGGGACCATTGACAAAGTTGACGTTGAAAACTCAATGTCTTTTTCCATGAGAGAAGGAACAACCACGTCCTGTTTGGAAACAAATAATGAATAATGTATTGATATTGATGTCTCTACTTGAAAGCTTTACTATACTAAGTAGGACAAAGAACAAACAGTTTGAAGTAAACAGCTGGAACTCATTTTTTTTTCAGAAAACAAAATTTTAAGAAAAAACAGATTCATGTATTTTCACAAATTCACCCTAACGTTATTAGCCGTAAAAACAAAAATTAATGCAAACAAATAAAAAAGTAAAATACTAAAATGACGTTTTGCATGAAATGGCAAAGCAAAAAGAAGACGGGAAGGTAAAAGTTGACATTTAAAGCTAACCAGAGAAGGAAGAATGTTGTAAGCCTCAACTACTGCAGCAGAAACACCCTGAAATTTTGAAGTTTCCTCATAAACTTGGATATGAACTTTTGAAAACACACTTGACTTGGTAAGTGACGAGAAAACACTTTGTCTGAACGAAGAAAGGAAATAAAATCAAACCTCAAGTTTCTCTCTGAAACTGCTTTCTGATGGTTCTTTGTTATGGCAATTCCAGAAAGAATTCATAACGATTGCTTGCCCGAGTGCAGGCAAAACAGTTCTCAACATAGCGCCAATCCTTAAATTACGGGCCTGAACAGGGACATCGCTGCTTGTAACACGGAAGTTGTGAACAATATTATGAAAAAATTATCTTCAGGAAACTCTTACCAACGTTCTAACAAGAAATTTGATCTCTTTTTCTCTACAAGAGCGCATTAGCTTCACGATGAGATTTTTCTTTTGCCTAGTACTTCCAGTACCTGTTTGCAAACTGAGGAAAACTGTTAGGATCTTTCTAGAATAACTTGATGTAAAACAATTTCCGGCTAGAAAACAAAGATCATTATAATGATCCACTAACAATGAATCTGTCCTTAGTTGGACGAAAGCTTAAATGAATTACCAGACAGAAATCACATACTGTTCTGCTCACGTAGAGTATCTGTCAATAACATTTAGCATTTAAAGATAGCTTAAGAGTGTCAAAATCAACACACAAGGTCATCTAAATCTGTCCCACTTACTTTCAAGAACCTGAATAGTTATCTGGAGACCACATAAAATCATTTAATTTATTCCAGCAAATCCTCATTGTCTTAGGCATCCATAGTACTTATACCTATATATGCATGAAATAGATGTAAAAAGAAGGGAAGCCACCAACAAGACCAATATAAAATTTAGAATAGAAATGCTGTTATATGTATAAAGGTCTTTAACAAAGATATTCGTTATAGCCATTTTAACAGACAGATGAACAAGCAAGTCCGAATATTTTCATCTTCAAAGAGACAAATTATCATCAGTTTAATAGCTATTTTGTAGTACGAATTACCAGTTAAGCTCTTTACCTTATCTTTAGTAAAGTTGAAAACACATCTCTAACTAGAAGTGGAGGTGGAGGAACCAGTAGCTTTTGCGTTTGTCGACATAGCTGAGCAACATCTCCTGAGAATTTTAATATTTAAAGCCTATTTCAGCAGAAGGAAAGGAAAGAATAACAGCCAAAAATTAACTGGATGGCATAGAATTGTCTTCACCAAGATCCCCCAGCCTATTATACATATCTCTCACAGTAGATCGACTTATTCCACATGCTTCTTCCAATGCAGAAGAGATTAGGCTTCCACCAATGTTAAGCTCCTGCACCCACAATTAATACATGATCAGTAATTCTTTTTCATTTTATTCAAATAAAACGAGAAGAAAAAAAGATAAAACTTAAACTGACAATATTCTCATGGTCAGCGGCAATCTTATTTGTGCAAAGATAAACAGCGGGCAGAACATCTTCTGGAGAGAGAGCCAACAAACTGATAAATGAGATTTATACAGATATATAAGTTCCAGTCATCATTGCTGCAGCTTAATCAACAGAGTGAACCGGAAACAAAGAGAGTTGGCAACCTTCTAAACATGTTGCAAAGCATAGACATAGCTTTGATCTTGCCCTTTTCACCTTCAACGGAAGCAAATGTTCGGACAAGGTGTATATATGGAGCTGGTTGTCCCTCCCTCCAACAAGCTGCAATATACCACCAAACACATAGAAATTTAAGTTGGCTGAAAATTCCTACAACACTGCAAACTCTCTAAACTTAAAAAATCAAAATAGTGAAATTTTTATAAGTCTGCATATAACTACACCAACCGTGCTCTTTAGGTTTATACTTTTCCGAAGGTAGAGATACATAATTTTTGTCCACAATTTCTTCTGCTGATGTCTGCACACATATGTTAACTTCATATCCTGATTTTTCTGGTGCCTTTTTGTTCTCCTGAGAGGAGCATGCTTGTGGAAATTCCGGAAACTGGATCGTTTTGCTAGAGAGTCCTCCCTCACCTGCATGCTCACCAGGTATTTCACTGGGTTTGCTGTAATAGATGTCCAATGCCCGATTTATATCTCCTTTAGCCTCATCAATGATGGACGCAACATAATCTCTTAAACATTCATAACCATTGACAATATCAATAAATTGATCTGTCACTTCTTTGTATATTTGTGTCGCATCATTGTGGACCATCTTTTTATCAGTATTGCATCCTTCAGCCTCTGAACAAACACCAACAGAATTAGATCCACTACCCAAGACCTTATTGAAGAACTTAAAAATGGTTGGCTGCCTCGGACCAACTGGTTTCGATTTTGGATCTTTCTTGGCCTTCTTGTTAGACTTACTACTGCCCGAGCTTTTGCTTCTTTTCCCAGGAGAAATGGTACCCTTTGTTAAATTCATTTTTCTTGGTGAGTCAAAACCTTTTTGAATTGCTCGAACATCTGGACAAGTGCTCTTCACAGGATTTGGTTGCAAGTCGGTTACATCGTCATCAAACGAAACAACCTGATTTTCGAAGGAAGGCGTGGGGAGAGAGGATTGCTTGTAAAGCTCTGCTTCACATTCATAAAAGTTACTTACGATTTCCACAGGATCACCAGCATGCTTCTTAATCAGATCTAACATCTGCTCTTCAGTAACCCAAGCAGGCAAAGAATCACGTACTTCTACCAACAATCTTTCCGTCACAGAACTAGGAGCTGTATCATGCAATAAGGGTCCTGTAGATGATGAAACATTATCTCCACCGTCTTCACATACTTTTTTCTCTTCCCCTTCGTAAACATCTATGTCATTTTTCTCATTCTTCTGGTAAGATTGGCGATAGAAACCCAATAAAAAATCCTTCTTGTTTGCCATTTCATCTACCAATCCTGAAAAATGTTTCTGCATCTTATTAACCTCCTTGCTATCAAGCTTCTCGATATCAACTCCAACAGTAGGAATAACTCTTTTAGGTTTCAAGAACTTAATGTACTCTCTAAGTTCATCATAATTCGAATGCTCACTATACGGTACAAGATGAATCTCCATTGAATCTTTAAACCTAACCGCAAACTTATTCCGCTTCACTTCATAAGTCCACCCTGTAGGCACAAAACCTACAACTTTATCATACCCTTTCTCAACCATAATCTCATTCATTTTCAAAAAATTCGGCCTAAAATACGGCCAAGTCTCACCCAACACATTCCATCCCACAACATGAACATCGCTCTCATTCTCATCCTCTGTAAACATTCCATCCTCTCCACACCCCAAAACCGACAAAATCGAGATCTTCCTCGCATCCACAACGATTTTCCTCTTACATCTCCTAGCTATCTCAACCAAAATCTTCTCTTTACCAACAATATAAGTAGCAACAAGAAACAAAACCTTCTTCTTCGTATCCACACACTCCTCACTAATCTTATCTACCACACTAACCACATAACCAACAGATTCCTCTTGAGTCGGGAAAACAAACTTAGGATTACAATAAGTAGTATCCAGAACACACCATCACATCCAACAAAGCCACTTAGAGACGAATCAAATCTCATCTCATCACAGAATCGAAAATCTCCAGTATGAACATACCTCTCAAATCCACCATCCTCCAATGTGACTTTAAACAAGAACTGTACCGCTCCAGGACAGTGATTCGCGTCAATCAAAACAACTTCAGAGCCATCGATCACAACGATTTGTTGCATAGGCAAAGCGAAGACGAACTGTGACGGAACTTGAAGGACTTGTTCAACGAGACGAGCGGTTTTGTGTGAGCAGAAGATAATTCCTCTGGACCAAGAAGACGAGAGGCCGGAGTAATGATCGGAGTGGAAATGCGAGAGGAAGAAGGCGAAGGAGGAGGATGAGGAGGAGGAGGAGTGTTGTGGGAAGCGGAAGAGGTCCACGATAAAATTAGTTTTGGGGATTCGTTTTGATTGAGGGATTGAAAGAGATGAGAAGGGTGGTTTCGGTGGGGGGAATTGGGGAGAGATAGAGGAGATTGCTGATGAGTAGAGATTTGTAGAGTCGATGTTTAGGGTTTCTGAGTTGCCGGCGATTGTGGTTACGCCGGAATCGGAGACCATGATGAGGAAGATGGAAATTGGCGCCAAAATGCGACGGTTTAGGGATTGGAATTATTAGGGTTTGCCTTCGGAGAAAAGTAGAAAAGGAAAGCAGAGTGTCATTGTGTGATTCTTCAGAACTGTTAACAATTTAAGTCAAAAAATAATAATACACATTTTACTCCAAAAAATAATAATATATACGAACAATTCTCGTAAATACTTCAAATTGAACTATAAAATCTAATCAACCCTCTAAACAAATAATCCTATTCCATATAAAATATTACACAAAATACGATTATATTTTAATACAAAATATAATAACAGAATCTTAATATTAATTTGTTATAACCTGAAAATGATTATCCAAAAAATAGTAATTATTAATTTATTAGATTACAAGAAATCATTAATAAAATAATTTCAAAATTATTTAATAAAATAATAATAAAATTTTATCGAAATTATGTAATAAACTAATTAAACAGATTCTATTTATTGTTTCAGAAATCTTAGGAAACAATAACAAACTATTTAGAAAATTATAAACTTAAATTTATTTATAAAACTAAGATTAAATATTTACATATCTAAATCATTTAATAATAACAAATATATATTAAAATTAGGATACAATATTGTTTATATTTTTAAAATATATCTATATACTTATTTAAGCTACGTTGTTAAAAATTTAACCAGTTCTGATGTGACATATTACGAAAATGCTATTATATTTTAATTATTCTAATAACTAACAAAAGAAAAGTTTATATTTGTTTACAAAATAATAAAACTCTATTTATTGTTTCATAAATCTTAGGAAATAATAACAAACTATTTAATTGCCTAAAACTTAATTGTTTATACACAATATTCACTATATAAACAATACTAAGTGTATAATATTGATAATATACATATCCTAATTGTAATTTTCACCTATAAAATTAATATACAACATGTTATACCAATAACTTCAATTTGTAAATTTGGTATATTAAGATTTCTAAACACGATCACATCAATTTGTAATACCAAATGACGGGTCAATACATGTTTTGTTGGATTTTTTTGGCTTTACCGAATGTATAATTAACGAATTTGATATTGCACCAAACCAAAATAGTAGTACCAACTACGGGTCGAAATCAGAGTATGACCTTAAGTAAATTAAATATATGATTTTATAACATGTATAGAATTAATAAATTTTCTACTATTATTTTGTAACAAACAAATCCAAATTTACATAAGTATTTCCTCATGCTGGTAACATTTTCTACAAAATATTAACGTGTATTTATGAGTCGGGTAATAAAACGGGTAATGAGACGGGTAACGAAACGCTCAAAAATTAAATTAATATCCAATACTCGATCATTATTCATGGATAATATAATTATTATACCCTTCACTCGATCCTAAAGCTGCAGGTACCTTTTTTCGGGACGGATACAAACCGAAAAACGGGTGTACGGAGTATTCCAGCCCATCTCTCTTGATATTTGGTCGCTTAGGGGTGGTTGGTTGTGCGACTAAGTATCAAGATGAGGTGGTGCTCGGGATGCGGGTTGTTGGCTCCGGTTGTTGTATTTTTGGTTTTTCTGATGTAATTTCGTTGAGATTGTAACGATTATGACATTTTGAGATTAATAAGATGAGTATTTTTCTTTATGTTTGACTGTTGTTGTCATGGGAAAAGAGAAATAGCTCGGGTTTCTATTTTTGGAAAGTTTCCATAAATAGAAAGTTTCCACAAAAGGAAGGTTTCCATAAATAGGAAGTTTCTAAAATGGGAATGTTTTGTGGAAAAGTGAGGTAGATCTAGCCGGGAGATACTCGTTGGCATCAGTGTTTGTTTTTGCTCTAGGCCGTGTGGGCCCAACTCACGTGATACCGATAGCTCGATGGACTTTGTGGCCAGAGAGTGGGAGTGGTATGTTGCTTCGGATGACGATCCGAGAGCGCGCTTGAGGGTGACGACCCAAGAGCGGGATATGTGAGGCTCCCTGGATACCGTAGCTGTGAGCCGAGGCTCGGCAGTGAGCCGGTATGTCTCGAGGGTTGCGACCCGAGAGCGGGGGGAGTGTGTGTGTGTGACTTCCTGGATGCCGTAGCTTAAGGCGGTTGGCCTGATAGCGAGCCGGCATGATTCGTTGGTTGCGACCACGGACGGGGGAAGCACTGAGTTGTGAGCAGATAGTGTTATGATGCGAGTATATTGGCTAGAGGGAGACCTCGAGGGTCAGTCGGAGGTGTGCGGGCTGTTGCGACAGTGGCACGGGAAACCTTGACTGATGGTGTTTAGTCCGGTCTGGGGACGTGCGGGCCGTGATGACGGTGGCACGGAGGTCCTTGGCAGATGGACGGTATTGCGGGATTCGGGGACGAATCCGTATTGGTGGGGGAGAATTGTAACATCCGCGAACCAGAATTTGGGATTTTGGAAGGAGTGTCGATCGACACCCTAGTGGCATCGATCGACACCACTAATTTCTGGGTTCGACCGGTTTGATTTAATTGCCGAATTGGTTCGGTTTGGTTCAATTAAAATCCCTAAGTCGAGTTATAAGTGTCTTAGGACGAATTTTAGGGTTTCAGAGTCTCATTTTGTCGCCGTTGAGTGAAAAGAAAGAGAGAAAAGAGAGAAAAACGTTTTCTGAGATTTCTGGGCTTGTTCTTGGTGATTTTGGAGAGATCTGAGGCTGTAGGAGGGTTAGCTGTTGCTGGAATCGAAGGGGAAGCTTCTGGAGGTGTTGTTTTCCACGTTTCTCAATCCAAACTTCTTGTTCTTGAGGTGAGTGCTTGACCATGGTTGATCTAAGCATGAGATCTCTCTTGTTTGAGTGTTTTCCTTGCTGTTTGTGTTGTTTTGTTGCTTGGGTTCGTTGTTTGTGTGATTTCTAGTGAATTCCGAGATGGATAGACTTGATTGGAGTCGATTTTGGGTTGATTGGAGTCGGAGTTCGTCGCTGGGATTCGCGCAGATCGTGTCTGCAGAGGAGGCATCGATCGACACTCAGGAGCATCGGTCGACACCAATTTGATGGGCATCGGTCGACACTGTTTGGCATCGGTCGACACCTTGTTGTAGCATCGATCGACACCGTTTGGCATCGGTCGACACTAGTCTTATCCGAGACTTGTTTTTCTGGTTTGATGTATTGTTGTGTGTTGTTTGTTTTGCTTGAACTTGAGGGTCTCATCTGCTTGTGTGTATAACCCAGTAGATGGGAGGATGGCCTCACTAAGTATTTATGATAATACTTACGCATCTCAATTGTTGTTTGTGGTGTGCAGGTAAAGGAAAAGTGTGATCGTGGAATCAAGGGCTATGAGGAGGAGGATGTTCTAGAGGCTTGATTGATTGTGGTCTAGCTGTTGTTAGGTTGCTAGATTAAGTCAATGGAACATTATAGGATGTTAGCTTTTGGTTAATTCTTTATTTGGATTATGCTGTTATTGAGTTTTGGTTTATGGTTGTTGAAATTCTTTTGGTTTAATGGAATTTGTTCTATTTGGTTATTCCGCGGTTATTGATTGTTGCTAGGATGTTAGTGGGTATGGGACCACTAGTAAATTAAGGTATTAAAAAAAAAAAAACGGGAAGGGTTGTTTCACAAAGTACCCACAAAAACCTGAAATGTACCTACAAAACCCAAAAAACCTGAAATATAACTGTACAAACAGTTGTATAATCTAACAAATTCAATAAGAAACAATGAACTAAATGAATCTCAGCATACCATGTCTCGCAAAACAAATGAAACTGAGTATACTATGTCTTGCAAAACAATTCAAACACATACCATGTCTCGTAAAACAAATGAAACTGAGCATACTATGTCTCGCAAAACAATTCAAACACATACCATGTGTAACATCCGCGAACCAATTTTTAAGGTTTTGGTGTGCGTGTCGATCGACACCCTTGGTGTATCGATCGACACCATGTTTTTCTGGTTTGGTCCGGTTTGTTTTAAATTGCTGTTTGGTTCGGGTTGGTTCAATTAAATTCCTAAATCGTTTATAAGTGACTAAATGACGAAACAAGGGTTTTGGGAAAAGGAGTTTTGTGTCGCCGTTTGTGTTTTTGAGAGAAAAAGGAGAAAAGTGTGTTCTTGAGTTTCCTAAGAGAGATTTTGTGAGATTGATGGCCACTCTTGGGTTTTCTGTTGCTGGGAACGAAGGAGAAGCTTCCTAAGGAGTTGCTCTACCGTTTTTCAATCTTTTCCTTCTGTTTTTTTGAGGTGAGTGCTTGACCATGGTTGATCTAAGCATGAGATCTCCTTTGTTTTGTGTGATTCCTTGTTGTTTGTGGTGTTTGCTTGCTTGGGTACTTTGTATTTGTGATTTCTAATGAATTCCGAGATGGTTAGACGTGTTTGGGGTCGAAATCGTGTTGATTGGAGTCGGAGTTCGTCGCTCATTTTTGCGCATATCGTGTCTGCAGAAGAGGCATCGATCGATACCATATTGAGGAGCATCGGTCGGCACCATATCGAGTAGCATCGATCGGCACCATTTCAGCATCGGTCGGCACCAGTTCCTGTAGCATCGGTCGACACCGATT
>NW_010921723.1:96326-100984 GCF_000633955.1 Camelina sativa
GAGGGGATGGTGATTCCCCTGAATACCGATAGCTCGAGGGGTTGAGGGCTCCGAGAGTGGCAGAGGGGATGTTGTTCTCCTGAGGGGATGAGTAGTTCCCCTGATATCGAGATCTTGAGGATTGTGGTCCAAGAGTGAGACGGTATAACTTGAAGACGCTGGTCTGAGAGTGAGATCGGTATAACTCGAAGGTTGCGACCTAAGAGTGGAAGAGTTGGGAGCAAGCAATGTATAGAACGTGAGTGTAAACATAACGACGGAATGTAGGCCTCAAGAGTGATGGTGGTTTAATCTTGGATTTTAGGATTATGTTGGCCGGTGGGCCAGGGTTTTATGACCGGTGCGGTCAAGAATGTGTGGCTGATGTGCCGGGATTGTGTGGCCGGTGGTGCCGGAGTCCCGGAAAGGGGAGTTGCAGCAGGTATGAGCCGGGAAAGGCATGTTTGCCAGGTACATAAGATTCACGAGAAGCTTTCATGGCAGGATAAACTAATCATTGCGACGACGGTGGATGAAGTTCATTGGAAATGGACAAGGTTACTAGATTTAAGGTTTTGGTAAGCTTGCTGGGGGAAAACAAGTCAAGTAGGTTAAGTTGGCGGTCTGCAAAGCATTTGATACAGTGAACCGGAATATGCGAACGTATGGTACTTGTTTGTTTTATTACGCTCGTATTGATGATTTGCTGTGGAGAATAGCTAAGCGGAAAGCTAATTTTAGATTAATCTATCTTGTGGAAGTTTTCCTTAAGAGACAAGTTACTAGAGGTTCTTGGACGAACAAGAGGGTTGACATTTAGGTGGCTTCGAGTTGATGTCGGCATACTTGAGTGTTTGTTTGGCAGAGCTGAAGAAGCAGCTAGAGGATTTGATGAGTAAGGGATTCAATCGTCCTAGTGTATCATCGTGGGGAACGCCAGTGTTATTTGTCAAGAAGAAGGATGGAAGTTTCCGGTTGTGCATTGATTATCGGGGTTTGAACCAGGTCACTGTGAAGAACAAGTACCCTCTTCCTAGGATCGATGAGTTGTTGGATCAGTTGAGGGGTGCTACTTGGTTCTCTAAGGTAGATCTGGCGTCGGGTTATCATCAGATACCGATAGATGAGGCAGATGTGAGAAACACAGCTTTCAGGATGAGGTATGGGCATTATGAGTTCGTGGAGATGCCTTTTTGGGTTGACTAACGTACCAACAACGTTTATGAGATTGATGAACAGTGTGTTTCAGGAGTTTCTAGACGTGTCTGTCATCATTTTCGTCGACGATATCCTGGTATTTTCTAAGAGTCCTAAGGAGTATGCAGTGAATTTGAGGGCAGTTCTGGAGAAGCTGCGGGAGCAGAAGTTGTTTGCTAAGTTGAGCAAGTGTAGGTTTTGGCAGCGTGTTATGGGTTCTCTGGGTCACATTGTTTCTGCAGAGTGAGTTTCTGTAGATCTGGAGAAGATTCAGGCTATCAGGGATTGGCCTAGACTACAGAATGTCACTGAGATCAGGAGTTCCTTGGTTTGACAGGTTACTACAGGACCAGGAGATGAAGTCTCTGGTAGGAGAGATCAGTGCGTTGAGCTTGTGTGCGGTTTCTCGAGAACCATTGGGTTAGGAGGCGGCTTATGGAGCGGATCTTCTGAGCAGGGTGTGGTTGGCTCAGGAGAAGGATTTGGGGCTGGTGAATGTCTCTAAGGATGTTGATTCAGAGTATCAGGTCTCAGCTAATGGTACTATCTTGGTGCGCGGTCGGATTTGTGTGCCCAAGGATGAGGATTTGAGATAGGAGAGCTTGAGGGAGGCTCATGCGAGCATGTTTTCTATTCATCCAGGAGCGACTAAGATGTACAGTGATCTCAAGAGGTACTATCATTAGGTCAGGATGAAGAAGGTTGTAGCTAGTTGGGTCGCGAGGTGCGACGTGTGTCAGCTGGTGAAGGCGGAGCATCAAGTTCCTGGTGGTTTATTGCAGAGTTTGCCCATTCCATAGTGGAAGTGGGATTTGTATTGATCTAGGAAACAAGATCAAGGTTGTCCGTACGAGTGTCCGTACAAGTGTCCGTACGGTCTTGGCTCTTAGGCCACGGTTCGGTCCAAGTAATAAGGAGAGGCCTTAATGATATCTCATGAGAAGCCCAAAGAAGAGAAGGATCTAGAAGAGAAGGAAGCAAAATATCTTATGAGAAGAAGTCACATGTTACCTTAGGGAAGAGCACAATCGAGTCAACTAAGGAAAGAAGGGTCGCTATCATCATTAATGCCGATCAAGACTAATCACATGAGAATATCTCTTTCCTTTTGTATCCCAACGGCTAGTCTCTTTTGTATCTATATATATGACTATGTAAACAACCTAAGATGTATTCTAATTAAGTCTTTTGATTTCACATTCTCTTATTCTCTCGATTCTCTTCCCTTATCCTCTAGATAATTCCGCAATTCTAACATGGTATCAGAGCTAGGTTTCTGTTCTTGACACAACCAGCTCCATTCTCTTTTATTCTCGCTTTGATTCTCCATTCTTGTGTTTGCTTTCTACTCTCGTTCGTTTTCTCACGTTTACCCACCGGTCAAAAGCTTTGTCCGGCGGTCAATAGCATTCTACCATGGATAACACTAAGCCGCTTGTTCTACCAACTGTCCTCAAAGGAGGAAACTATCTACTGTGGTCAAGAACCACCAAAACAGCGTTGTGTGGCCGCGGACTTTGGAACCACATCGAAGGTGGGAGAGTTCCAAGGAAAGTCACCAAAGAAGGTGGAAAAGAAACCATCAAAGAAGATGAAGAAGAGGCTAAGCGTCAAGAAGATGCTAAGTGGTTTCAAGAAGACCAGACTGTCCTCTCCATACTTCAAAACTCCCTTGAGGCTCCCATACTAGAAGCCTATTCTTATTGTGAAACGGCCAGCGAACTATGGGAGACCCTCAAGAATGTCTTCGACAATGTCTCCAACCTCACCCGAGTCTTTGAAGTCAAGAAGTCTATCAACGATCTGAGTCAAGAGGATATGGAGTTCAACAAACATTTTGGGACGTTCAGGTCACTTTGGGCTGAATTTAAAATGCTCCGACCGAACACCATGGATCCGGCCGTACTTAACGAGCGGAGGGAACAAGACAAGGTCTTTGCTTTGCTACTCACTCTCAACCCGACTTTCAACGACCTCATCAAGCATATCCTAAGGTCAGGCAAGCTCCCAAGCCTCGATGATGTGTGTGCACAGATACAAAAAGAACAAGGCTCTCTCGGCTTGTTTAGTGGTAAAGGGGAGCTTGTCACAGCCAACAAAGGAGTCTTCGAACCAGTGGATAGGAAGCCAAAGGGAGGATGTGAGCATTGTAAGAGGAAGAACCATACTAAGGAGAAATGTTGGTTTCTTCACCCTCACTTGCGCCCAAGTCACCATCACAAAGATCCGCGAGCCAACGTGACTCACACCAAGGATGAAAAAGCCCTGACTGGCGGTTCCTCAAAGAACGGTGAAGAGGCAGCCTCCGGAGACTATGTGAGGAAATCCGACTTGGAGGCTTTCTTCAAGTCCTTGGCTCTTAAGGAGTCAAGTGGTAAAACTTTTTCTGCCCTTAAGCTTAATAACTCCTTAGTAGTAGATTCGGGTGCTTCTCACCATATGATTAGTAACTCGAACTTGCTAAATAATATAGAACCAGCTAAGGGAAATGTAGTTATTGCTAATGGGGAGAAAATACCGATTCAAGGCATAGGTGACCTAAGATTGTTTAACAAAGAGTCTAAAGCGTTTTATATGCCTAAGTTTACTTCAAATCTTTTGTCGGTTAAAAGAGCTACTAATGATCTAAATTGCTATGCTATATTTGGGCCTAATGATGTTTACTTTCAGGATATTGAGACTGGAAAACTGATTGGTGAAGGTGGAACCAAAGATGATCTTTATATTCTTGAAGATAGTTCACCAAGTTTACCAAAATCTATTTCTTTTAGTTCTTGTCTTGGAATCTCTTTGAATGCAATGTGGCATGCTAGGCTAGGTCACCCTCACTCTAGAGCTCTTGAATTAATGCTTCCTAATGTCTCTTTTGATCACTCTAGTTGTGAGGCTTGTATACTTGGCAAACATTGTAAAACTGTTTTCTCTAAGTCTACTACTTTTTATGAAAAATGCTTTGACTTAGTTCATTCAGATGTTTGGACTTCTCCATGTGTCTCTAGGGATAGTAACAAGTATTTTGTGACATTAATAGATGAAAAATCAAAATATACTTGGGTAACTTTACTTCCCTCCAAAGATCGTGTGATTGATGCATTTATAAATTTCCAAAACTATGTCACTAATCAGTTTAATGCTAAGATTAAAGTGTTTAGAACAGACAATGGAGGCGAGTATACAAGCAATCGATTCAAAGAACACCTAGCAAAGCATGGCATCGTTCATCAAACAAGTTGCCCCTACACTCCTCAACAAAATGGTGTAGCCGAAATAAAGAACCGACACTTGATGAAAGTAGCCAGATCCATGATGTTTCACACCAACGTTCCAAGAAGATATTGGGGAGATGCGGTGATGACGGCCTGCTACCTAATCAACCGGACTCCTACTAAGATCCTAGAGGATCGATCACCATTTGAGGTACTAAACCAATTTAAACCATCACTTAATCACCTAAAAGTGTTTGGTTGTGTTTGTTTTGTCTT
>NW_010921723.1:102471-104282 GCF_000633955.1 Camelina sativa
TACAAAGCTCGGCTAGTGGCGCGAGGGTTCACTCAAACATATGGTCAGGACTACAAAGACACGTTCGCACCAGTGGCTAAGCTTCATACGGTGAGAGTAGTCTTATCCTTAGCTACGAATCTATCTTGGGAGTTATGGCAGATGGATGTCAAAAACGCCTTCCTACAAGGAGAATTAAAGGAAGAAGTTTACATGACACCACCACCGGGTCTTGAAGACATGATCGCTCCGGGAAAGGTATTGAGACTAAGGAAAGCTATATATGGTTTAAAGCAATCACCACGAGCCTGGTACCACA
This sequence comes from Camelina sativa, assembly GCF_000633955.1. Taxonomy (NCBI): domain Eukaryota; kingdom Viridiplantae; phylum Streptophyta; class Magnoliopsida; order Brassicales; family Brassicaceae; genus Camelina; species Camelina sativa. The sequence goes on from NW_010921723.1 coordinate 102,770, forward strand.
AGTTGAGCACCACACTTATTGGTTATGGCTTCAAGAGAACACACTCGGACAACTCTCTTTTCACTCATCAAAGCGATAAAGGTATAGTGGTTGTCCTTGTTTATGTAGATGATCTTATCATCTCTGAGAACAACCAAGAAGGTATAAAGGATATCAAAGCTCATTTAAATTCTGTGTTTGATATAAAAGACCTTGGTGAACTTAAGTACTTCCTTGGGATTGAAGTGTGTCGTTCTCCGGAAGGCCTATTTCTTTCCCAACGAAAGTACACCCTTGATTTACTTTGTGAAACAGGAATGTTAGGAGCTAAACCGGTTGACACTCCGCTTCCTGATGGCTACCAAGTTGAACGAAAGGGGGAGAGGAATGATCCTCCATACGAAGATCCCTCTCGCTATCGCCGTCTAGTGGGTAAGCTTATCTACTTAACACTTACTCGACCTGACATTTGCTATGCTGTGAATCAGGTTAGCCAGTACATGAAAGCTCCAACAACATATCACTGGAGTCTCTTGCAAAGGATTCTTCACTATCTCAAGAAGAGCCCTGGCCAAGGCATATGGATGGGCAAGAATGACAATACCGAGCTCGTAGGATATTGTGATGCGGATTGGGGTGGCGACAGGACGGATCGAAGATCAGTAACAGGCTACTGCACCTTCATAGGAGGCAACCTAGTCACGTGGAAGACCAAGAAGCAAAAGGTAGTCTCGATGTCAAGTGCCGAATCCGAGTATAGAGCAATGCGGAAGCTGACCACCGAGCTCACATGGCTCAAGGCATTGTTAGAAGAGCTAGGCATCAAACCATCAACACCAATCCCTATGCATTGTGACAATGAAGCCGCAATCCACATAGCCACAAACTCGGTGTTCCATGAAAGAACCAAACACATCGAGTTGGACTGCCACAAAGTTAGAGAGAAGATTGAAGAAGGAGTCACACTCCCATATCATACACCAAGCATGGACCAACTCGCTGATATCCTCACCAAGGCCGCCTGTCGGAAGGTTTGTGATCACATTCATCCCAAGCTCGGACTGGTGGACTTGACACAACCTTGATCAAGTCTCNTGAAGAAGGTTGTAGCTAGTTGGGTCGCGAGGTGCGACGTGTGTCAGCTGGTGAAGGCGGAGCATCAAGTTCCTGGTGGTTTATTGCAGAGTTTGCCCATTCCATAGTGGAAGTGGGATTTNTTGAGGTTTTTAATGAGGTGATGGCTTACGGGGTTCCAAGCTTAACCGTGTCACCTGGCTAAGCTTGAGGGGGAGTATTGATCTAGGAAACAAGATCAAGGTTGTCCGTACGAGTGTCCGTACAAGTGTCCGTACGGTCTTGGCTCTTAGGCCACGGTTCGGTCCAAGTAATAAGGAGAGGCCTTAATGATATCTCATGAGAAGCCCAAAGAAGAGAAGGATCTAGAAGAGAAGGAAGCAAAATATCTTATGAGAAGAAGTCACATGTTACCTTAGGGAAGAGCACAATCGAGTCAACTAAGGAAAGAAGGGTCGCT
>NW_010921723.1:111043-113681 GCF_000633955.1 Camelina sativa
AAGAAGATTCCTTTGATGAGAGTCCTGTGGGACTGTGATGGAGTAGAGGAGCAGACTTGGGAGCCCGAGGCGAGGATGAAGGCAAGGTTTAAGAAGTGGTTTGAGAAGCAGGCCGCGACTTGAGCTTGTCTAGTCGGGTCCGAGTTGTAGTCCGTGGCTGGAGCGGGTACGGAGTATTCCAGCCCATCTCTCTTGATACTTGGTCGCTTAGGGGTGGTTGGTTGTGCGACTAGGTACCAAGATGAGGTGGTGCTCGGGATGCGGGTTGATGAATTGGATTGTTGTATCTTATTTTTCTATTGTATTTTCGTTGAGGTTGTAACGATTATGACATTTTTGAGATTAATAAGATGAGTATTTTTCTTTATGTTGACTGTTGTTGTCATGGGAAGAAGAGAAATAGCTCGGGTTTCTATTTTTGGAAGTTTCCATAAATAGAAAGTTTCCACAAAAGGAAGGTTTCTAGAAATAGAAAGTTTCTAAAGAGGGAATTTTTGTGGGAAGTGTTGAGGTAGATCTAGCCGGGAGATACTTGTTGGCATTAGATTGTTTTGCTCAAGGCCATGTGGGCCCAACTCATGTGATACCGATAGCTCGATGGACTTTGTGGCCAGAGAGTGGGAGTGGTATGGGGCTTCGGATGACGATCCGAGAGTGCGCTCGAGGGTGACGACCCAAGAGCGGGATATTTGAGACTCCCTGGATACCGTAGCTGTGAGCCGCGGCTTGGCAGTGAGCCGGTATGTCTCGAGGGTTGCGACCCAAGAGCGGGGGGAGTGTGTGTGAATGACTTCCTGGATGCTGTAGCTTAAGGCAGATGGCCTGATAGCGAGCCGGCAAGATTTGTTGGTTTCAACCACGGACGGGGGAAGCACTGAGTTGTGAGCAAATAGTGTTTTTGATGCGAGTATATTGGCTAGAGGGAGACCTCAGGGTTCAGTCGGAGGTGTGCGGGCTGTTGCGACAGTGCACGGGAAACCTTGGCTGACGGTATTTAGTCCGGTCGGGGACATGCGAGCCGTGTTGACGGTGGCACGGAGGTCCTTGACGGATGAACGGTGTGGCGGGATTCAAGGACGAATCTTGTTGGTGGGGGAGAATTGTAACATCCGCGAACCAATTTTTAAGGTTTTGGTGTGGGTGTCGATCGACACCCTTGGTGTATCGATCGACACCATGTTTTTCTGGTTTGGTCCGGTTTGTTTTAAATTGCTGTTTGGTTTGGGTTGGTTTAATTAAATCCCTAAATCGTTTATAAGTGACTAAACNAGACAATGGAGGCGAGTATACAAGCAATCGATTCAAAGAACACCTAGCAAAGCATGGCATCGTTCATCAAACAAGTTGCCCCTACACTCCTCAACAAAATGGTGTAGCCGAAATAAAGAACCGACACTTGATGAAAGTAGCCAGATCCATGATGTTTCACACCAACGTTCCAAGAAGATATTGGGGAGATGCGGTGATGACGGCCTGCTACCTAATCAACCGGACTCCTACTAAGATCCTAGAGGATCGATCACCATTTGAGGTACTAAACCAATTTAAACCATCACTTAATCACCTAAAAGTGTTTGGTTGTGTTTGTTTTGTCTTAGTACCAGGTGAACTACGGAATAAGCTTGAAGCCAAGAGCACCAAGTGCATGTTTCTAGGCTATTCCATCACTCAAAAGGGCTACAAATGCTTTGATCCAATCAATAACCGCACTTTCATCTCTCGTGATGTTAAGTTCCTTGAAAACCAAGGTTACTTTGACAAGAAAGATTGGGCGGGCTTGAAGGATTTGGCAACGCCTACTGATCAGTCTGCCGGTCTCAAGTTCTTACTAGATCATCTCGGTGTCTCGACCACTCCACCCTCGCAATTGTCCCAGGATACTTCACCTGACTCGCTTCCCGGCATCTCGGAGCCTCTGCCCGAACCATCGTCTATCCCGGTTGATGTTGTGCCTCCGGAGCCGGAGGGGGAGAACAATGATAGGCAACAACAGGTCTCTGACGAACCAACTTCTGTAGACCAAGCACCAGCTCCTGAACCACAACCAGCTCCACAACAACCAGCTCCACAACCGCGTCGAAGTACTCGTGTCCGGTCACATCCATCCACATGGAGAGATAAGCGTGTCTACTACAACAACAATGCTATAGCGCATCCTATACAAGCTGTATGCTCTCTTGCGCATTTACCAGCTGATCATCAAGTGTTTCTTGGGAAGCTAGATGAACAACCGATACCAAACACCTATGAGGAAGCCCAAGAAAGCAAAGAATGGCTTGGAGCCGTAGATGATGAGGTGGAGGCTATGATACGAAATCACACATGGGATGAAGCTGATCTTCCACCAGGGAAAAAGGCAGTAAGCTCAAAGTGGGTTTTCACAATCAAGCATCTAAGCAATGGAGACATCGAAAGATACAAAGCTCGCCTAGTGGCGCGTGGGTTCACTCAAACATATGGTCAGGACTACAAAGATACGTTCGCACCAGTGGCTAAGCTTCATACGGTGAGAGTAGTCTTATCCTTAGCAACGAATCTATCTTGGGAGCTATGGCAGATGGATGTCAAAAATGCCTTCCTACAAGGAGAATTAAAGGAAGAGGTTTACATGACACCACCACCCGGTCTTGAAGACATG
>NW_010921723.1:119654-120476 GCF_000633955.1 Camelina sativa
GACTTGGGAGTCTCATATGCTTGTGTGTATAACCCAGTAGATGGGAGGACGGCCTCACTAAGTATTTATGATAATACTTACGCATCTCAATTGTTGTTTGTGGTGTGCAGGTAAAGGCAAAGTGTGATCGTGGAATCAAGGCGATGATGAAGGGATGTTCTAGAGGCTTGATTGATTGTGGTCTAGCTATTGTTAGGTTGCTAGTATTGAGTTGATAGAGCATTGTAGGATGTTGGAACTTTGCTTTTTCGTTATTGGTTATTGGATTATTGCTGTTGGTATTTTTATTTGATTAATGGAAACTGTTTTATTTGGTTATCCGCGGTTATTGATTGTTGTTAGGATGTTAGTGGGTATGGGACCACTAGTAAATTAAGGTATTAAAAAAAAAAAAAAAAACGGGAAGGGTTGTTTCACCATGTCTCGAAAAATAAGCATCCCAACAAAGAAAAGCTTAACTTAAAATCTTAAACAAATGAAACTGATAATAATAAACTGATAATACTTGTCTACATATGTGATACATTGATATCTTGTATAAATGTGTTCGGGTATAAAAAAATACTCACGCATTCTCGGGGTCGGTTCGGGTAATACCCGATACCCGTGGATATTTGAAAACGAAAACCGATTGGTTATTTATACAGAATCGGTTCGGGTCGGATTTGGGTATTTTCGGGTCGGATTCGGATATTTTCGGGTCGAATTCGGGTCAGTTCTTTGGGTTCGGTTTATTTGCCCAGACCTAGACATGAGTGTAATCGTTAAGCGTGACATTATTTAGACTGACTGTGGCCTAGAAAATCTAAACTTATATTTTCA
>NW_010921724.1:0-290 GCF_000633955.1 Camelina sativa
GGTTTCGCCAAATTCTCCTCCATTGGAGAAACAAGGAAGACGATTGATTTTGATTCAAGAGACGACGACGACGACCTTTGTGAGTGATTCGATTATGGTTGTATAATAATATATCTCGAGACCCGGTTCAATTTTGAAATAACCGGATTTAAAACCGGTTAAATGATTTTCCCCCGAGGAAACCCTAATGAGGCTAGGCCAAACGACGTCGTGTTGTTGAACAGAGATATTTTTAGCATTTTTTATGTGAGAGCAAAAAAAAAAAAAAAAAAAAAAAAAAAAAAAAAAAA
>NW_010921724.1:350-34169 GCF_000633955.1 Camelina sativa
ATATCTTATGTGTTGTTTCATAAGGTAGTTTTACCTGGGTTTGCTAAGTTACTTAGTCCCTGATCTTAATTTTCTTTAGATTTCTGAGCTGATGGATCATACCAGTCAAGATTGCGTTCAAGAGAATGCTACTGTGATGAAACATGGTATTGGAAAGGGTTTGATGACAGTATGGCGGGTAATGAATCCAAACAGGAGGGACGTATCTCCTTGCGTTGGTTTATTGGATGAAAGAGCTACATTACCTCAAAGCTCAGCACGTAATCCCCCACATCAAAAGAAAAAGCAAAGTCAATTAGCATCAATACTGGTATTTTTTACCTACTTTATCTTTCATCATTCTGATTCATTCTCTTTCTGTTGCCGTTTTCTCTTAAATTTCTTACTAACTGCATTTTTCATTCTTCAGAAGCAGAAACTGTTGCAGAAGAGGTCGACAGAAAAGAAGAGGCGTTCTATAAATAGAGAGGTAGCTTGATCTTTATTTGGAACTTGTTATTCATTATAGTCACATGGAAAGTGCAAATAAAATGTTAACTCTTGCTATAGGTGGAATTGAACAAAGATGAAACTCAAAGGGAATTTAAAGAAAACTGTGAGCTTGCCGTGGATAGGGAGGTATTTAAAGAAACCTGCCAAACAACTTCGATACTAGTGGATGACGAGGAATTAGAGATGCGTGAGCGACAGGAGAGAGGAAACCCGTTGACTTGTTCATGCCATCATTCTAGTAGTGGATCTCATGGTTGTTTTCTTTGCAAAGGTGTGTATGCCAGTGTTACATGACAGAGTCTTCGTTCATGTTCTTCTGTTACGTGGCCAGTTCCATGCGGTCCTCTGACAGTTTTTAGTTGTTTCCAGATTTATTGCCCAAGTTTCCCCCAAATTCTGTTCAAATGAGGGTGCCTTTTGGTTTGCATCCATGGAATTCTTTTCCAGAGACTGTAAAGAAACTGTTTAAGGTATGTAAACTGTCAAAATTGGTACTTGACGATTTCTTAGTGTGTTTGTAAATTAGCTCTCATTTTTGACTTTCTTGGAAGTGACTCAGTACTCTCTTGGCAGGTTGTCCATTTCCTTTATACTTATTCAGTAACTCTTGATATATGTCCTTTTACACTCGATGAGCTCACGCGGGCATTTCACGATAAGGTGGTCGCTTTTCTATAACAAATGCTCAGTTTCATACAATTTTCTATTGTGGAAGGAAATTGTTTATGCACAGCTCTCTCACTCTCGCTTTATCCTTCTGACAAATAACGTATACTGTGCTTGCGTTTGGACATCAGGATTCCTTGCTCCTTGGTAAAATTCATCTTTCCCTGCTGAAGCTGCTTTTGCTTGATGTTGAAACCGAGCTGCAAAGGGGATATTTTTCAAACTTGAGTATATCATGCAAGTTTTTAGCCCTGCTTCAGTCGGTATGCACTAATGTTGTGCTATATTTTAACTTTATAGTTTGATGGAGTTTTAGGATCAACATTAGATAATTTATGATAAAATCTACCTGTCTACATGGCCCATCTTTCGGCGTGTGTCCTTTTCTAGTTTATTTTTCATAAACGCCTAAAAAAAAGAGCACAGTGGGACGGGGACAGATTTTAACATTTTCCATGATATTTTTCAGGTTGAGAGCCAAATTCTTATTCTTGATCTGTGGAAGGATTCATTAAATTCTCTTACATGGACGGAAATACTGCGCCAGATATTGGTTGCCGCTGGTTATGGTTCAGTGAAGGGTTCTGTTCAATCAGAAGAACTAAGTAAGGTGCTGATTTTGTGCTCTTGCTGACACATTTGATCCATTGAAACATTTGGCTATATTTTATTCAAAACCATGATTATTCTCTTGTTCCTTTTTTCATATGAAGTTCAGCAACTAGCATGTATTAGTTTTGCTTGATTTTATTTTGTTATTGATATCCACATGTTTGTGTTGTTTAGTGCGTTATTTTCTTTTCTGATGCATTGTTGGTTGATGTTACCTATATCTTCTTCCTCTAGGAAAGGAGACTCATGAAAAAGTATGGCCTTCATCTTGGAACGTTAAAGGGTGAATTATTTAGAATGCTTAATGAGCAAGGCAATAATGGCTTGAAAATATCCGAGTTAGCCAATGCTCCAGAGGTAATTTTTGTGAAATTATAATCAGCTTCTGTTTGTAAATAAAGGGATCTAGGTCGTTTACTTGTACTGTTCGGCTGTTTTATGAAATCCAAAATGATATCTAATGGAATATGCTGATGGCATGTGGTTTTGTAGGTTGCTGTTCTGAACCTTGCAACTGCCCAAGAAGAACGAGAGAATTCAATATGTTCAACTCTGGCAAGTGATATTACATTATTCGAAAAGATATCAGAATCAACATATCGTGTACGTGTTAATTGTTTCTCTGAGGACCTTGACAAGAGCCAGTCTGATTCGGACGCGTCTGGGAGTGTTGATGATGAATCTGATACTTGCTCAGTTAGTTCTGGTGATGACATTGAACATGTTTCAGAAAATTCTGCCCTTCGAAAAGTTAAGTGTAGGAAAAGGCGGAAGCATAAAAGTAAAATGCGGGAATTATGTAGTGAGATTGATGAAAGCCATCCCGGAGAACCATGGCTGTTGGGGCTAATGGAAGGGGAATATTCAGACCTAAGCATTGAAGAGAAGTTAGATGTTTTTGTGGCTTTGATTGATCTTCTTAGTTCTGGTTCCACAATCAGAATGGAGGTAATCTCCATACTATCTAGACCAAATTTTTCTACTGAGTCTTGAGGTACTTAAATAAGTTTTAAAAACTGAGTGTTAGATCGCTCCATCGTTGCATCTCTAACAAAAGCTTGGGCAGATAGAATTTTGATCCATATGAACTGAATACTTGACGCCCTCTCCGAATCTTTAGATAATGATACTTCTTTTTGGCAGTTGCAGGAAAAAGTTTTTTTTGTTACAGCTATATGTCTCTGGTGCGTAGTGCTAACATTTATTTTTCACCACAGGATCTACCGAGAGCTATGGTTGACTGTGTCCCTAGTATCTATAGTCATGGTTCTGGTGGAAAAATTAAGAGATCCTCCTCTAACCAGTACAGCTATCCACGTGGATCATGGGTCCATGGAGGAGAGCTTCCTGGAATTAAAGCGCTATCCAAGTCGTCTGATTCTCATCCAGTTGATTCTTCATCAGTTGTGGGGGACTTTGCAAACCTGGCTGGAGATAACGCTAATAATGTTCACCCTATGCAATCTGTGTACCTTGGTTCTGATCGTAGGTTCAACAGGTACTGGCTTTTCTTAGGCACATGCAATGCAAATGACCCTGGTCATAGGTGTGTGTTCTTTGAATCTTCTGAAGATGGTCATTGGGAAGTTATCAATAACAAGGAGGTAATGTCATTGTGCTCTTCCTGAAATCTTAATCACTCTGGATGGAAACCTATATTATAGGTTGTATTACTCTGTGGCTGATTTTTTCCTATTTTGCTTGGTGTAGGCTTTGCGGGCGCTGTTGTCAGTTTTGGACGATAGGGGCAGACGGGAAGCTCGTCTTATTGAATCGTTGGAGAAGCGGGAAAGCTTTCTTTGTCAAGCCATGCTGAGTGGACAGGTGACCCAGTCGGAGAGATCCCATTTCACAGACATAGTCAGAGAGGATAGTTCTTCACCAGTCTCTGATATAGACAACAACCTATGTCTGAGTGAGATTGCAAATGATCAATTCTCCTCGCAACATGCGGCTATAGTATTTGAGATCGGAAGTAAGCGGGAGAAAAGCCTATTGTGGAGCCTTCTCCAAGAGTTTGATGAATGGATATGGGCTAATTTTAATTTTAATCTCAATGCTGTTAAACACCGCCGAAGATCCTACCTTGATTCACTTACTAGGTGTAAGAGTTGCCATGATTTGTATTGGAGAGATGAGAAGCACTGTAAGATTTGCCATGCCACGTTTGAGGTTGATATAGATGTAGAAGAGAGATACGCGATTCATGCGGCCACATGTAGCAAGAAAGAAGAGTGTGATACATTTCCGGATCATAAAGTTCTATCTTCCCAGCTGCAATCGCTAAAGGCTGCAGTGTATGCCATTGAGGTATGTCAGTAGTTTTGAGCTTTACTTTTTTTTTTTTGGTCTAATTGCTCAAATATTTACTTTTTAAGAGATGCCTCCGTTATATTTTGTGTGCTGAAACATTTTGCAGTCTGCTATGCCTGAAGATGCCTTGATTGGTGCATGGAGAAAGTCAGCTCATAGGTTATGGGCCAAAAGACTTCGGCGAAGCTCAACCGTGTCTGAAATTACGCAGGTTTCATTCTATTAGATAAGCTTCTTTTCCCTGTGGCACCATCTTCTTGTTCAAATTGACTGTCCTCTAGTTGGATCTTATTTAATTATGTGCAATTATTGAAGGTAATTGGTGACTTTGTTGGGGCAATCAATGAAGATTGGCTATGGCACTCTAGTGATCAAGGGCATTCTAATGCTTTATTGGGAGAAACTATAAGTTGCTACCCTTCGATGCCGCAAACAACTTCTGCGATGGCTCTATGGTTGGTAAAACTGGATACCTTGATTGCTGCCTATGTGGAAAAAGCTCAACCAGAAAGGAATCAACTGTTGTGCAGAACCAGAAATACAAGTATGATGTTCATGTTCTAGTAGTCTGACTCTCTTGAACTTTGATAATGTTTTTGGGATGTGTTGAGTTCCTGACTTGTGTGAATTACTCAATATTCCAGGTAGGCGAGCCTCTAGGAGGGAGTTGTAGCTCTGATCTGGACATCATGTAAGGCGCGATAGAATAGAGGAAGAAGATTGTACAGACAAGCAGCGTTTTGTTCCCTGCATTATCCAATAACATTGGAAAATTCTACAATCCAAGTGACTTGAGATAAAAATATGTACAGACAATTTAGATAATAGATAGTAGCAGGGATCACATTCAGTTTTGAGTTTGATTGCCAAAATCTTCTTTTGTTTTTTTTTTGTATGGGGCAAAAGAAAGACTATTTAATGTTATGTTCGAAGATCTCGAAATGATCTTTCAGTTCCATCCTTCAAACTACAAATTACATATTATATTATATTGTATCCCCAAAGTTGTGTTATTTTGCATAAATCGTCCCCCAAAAGTACTGAAATTGCTAATTTCGCTAATTATATATGGAAGTGTTAATTTAGTCCACATTCTTATTGAATGGCTTGTCTTCTTCGCGTGGCTCGAAACCCTACATTTGAAAGATCAACGGTCGCTTCAAAGAGACAAGATCCAGAGACCATTCCAAGTTTTCATTGCAAAGCTTCGAGCTTTAGGACCAAAACGATGTCGCAATCTTCTGCTCCTGGCGAGAAACTCAAGAGAAAGCGCCGAGAGAAAAAAGCAGAAGAAGAAGAAGAAGAAGAAGAAGAAGAACCGATTGGAGGAGATATAGAGGATCTCTTTAGCGACAAAGAAACTCAAAAAATCAGAATGTCTTTACTTGACTGGTACGATGCGAATCAGAGAGATCTTCCATGGAGGAAGAGAAAGAATGAAAGTGAAAAGGAGAGAAGAGCTTATGAGGTTTGGGTATCGGAGATTATGCTGCAGCAAACTAGGGTTCAGACTGTTTTGGAGTATTACAAACGTTGGATGCATAAATGGCCAACCATTTATGACCTTGCTCAAGCTTCCCTTGAGGTAAATTCTTCTCTTCTTCTGTCAATTTGAGAGAATCGATTAGATGAAGAAAGAGTTTCTCTTTTCTTGGGTTTTGGCAAATTGGCTCATTTGTTAAGAGTTTCTCTGTGTTTCATTATCACTATGTGTGAAATTGGCTATAAAAACCCTACAAGTGTCCTATTTGAATCCTTGTGCATTACTGGGAACTAAAGACTTCACCTTTTTTGGTATTGCCCTGCATTTTTCTTTCACCAGTAGATGAAGAATGAGCTTAATTTTCTCATGTTTCTTGTCATTGTTTTGGCAGATGTGCTCCTTAGTATTGGGTGTTATGTGTTTTTTATAGTCTACATGGGAAACTGTGATTAAACTTTAAACTATATGAATTCTTATATGCATCAGTTGGGAAGTAAAGCTTCATCTTTTTGGGCTCCTAAGTATAGGTTGTTGTGTGCTTTGCATGATCCTATCGTTAGATGAAGAAAGATCTTTCTTTTCTTGGGTTATGTTGTTTGTCATTGTTTTAGCAAATGAGCTACTTTGTAAAGAATGTGCGAGTGTGTGTTTTTTCAGTCTTACTATGTGGGAATCTGACAAGAAACTCTACATTTGAATACTTATGTGCATTAACTGGTAAGTAAAGGCTTTCTTTTTTTCTTTTCTTAAATGTTTTTTTGCTATACATTTGCCTGTCATTAGTAGGGAAGAGAGAAATCTATTAGTCTCAAATGGGAGGTCTGTATATAAGTTAACTGCCACACCATTTTGAATTTGTGTTTTCAGGAGCATGAGAACAAATTATATTAAGAGCTTTCTTTCTTTGTGTTATGTTGTACCTGCTTGTCTTTTTTTCCGACAAATTGGCTCCCTTTGGTAAAGAGTGTCCTCTTCCTTAATCTAACTATGTGGGAAATTGAGAATATACCCTACAAATGCCCCATTTGATATCCTATGTGGTTGTGTCTTTGGTAAAGACGTTGTTAGAGAATCCTGTTTGATGTGTAATAACTGGGAAGTAAAGGCTTTAATCTTCTTCAGTTTGCTGTACATTTTCTCATTGTTAGTAGGGAAATGAGTACTCTATTAGCCTCTAGCTTCAAATGCCACACCACTGGGATTTTTTTTTCTTCAGGGGGAATGAGAAAAAATGTGATTTTGCTGCTAAGAAAATTGAGTTCTTCCCGCTGCAGGAGGTAAACGAAATGTGGGCAGGTTTGGGGTACTATCGGCGGGGGCGTTTTCTTTTAGAGGTGAATACACTACTGCAATTTGGGGTTTGACACTAGTTGATACGTTCACTGTATATCATTGTAATGCTTTCTTCTTTCTCTTGATTCTCCTAGGGAGCGAAGATGGTTGTTGCAGGGAAGGATGGTTTTCCTAATCAAGTGTCTAGCTTGATGAAAGTTAAAGGAATAGGAGAGTACACAGCCGGAGCAATTGCCTCTATTGCTTTCAATGAGGTTAGTCAGTTTTATTTTTTTCAGTCATATATGTAAGACATTAAGTAACTATCTTTACATCTTTTGGCACTTATTCTGTTCCAGGCGGTACCTGTTGTTGATGGAAACGTGATAAGAGTACTTGCCAGACTAAAGGCCATCTCAGCTAATCCAAAAGACCGGCTTACAGCTAGGAATTTCTGGTGAAATTTTTTTTGCATTTTCTCGGATGTCTTACTATTGAGACAATAATAAAAGAGAGGATAAATAAATAATTTCTCTTTGTCAGGAAACTAGCTGCCCAGCTAGTGGATCCTTCACGTCCTGGAGATTTCAACCAATCTCTGATGGAGCTTGGTGCTACTCTATGTACTGTTTCAAAGCCAAGTTGCTCTTCTTGTCCTGTTTCCAGCCAATGCCGTGCATATTCACTTTCCCTGGAGAACAGAACCATTTCCGTGACAAATTATCCTACAAAAGTGGTCAAGGCCAAGCCAAGGTGCGACTTTTGTTCCGTATGTGTTTTGGAAATACTGAACCTGGAGAGGAACCAATCAGGAGGTAGATTTGTTCTTGTAAAGAGACCTGAAGAGGGTCTGCTTGCTGGTCTTTGGGAGTTCCCATCTGTTATATTGGATAAAGAAGCTGGTTTGGCAACAAGGAGGAACGCGATCAACCTATACCTTAAGGACGCATTTCAAGTAGAACCCAAGAAAACATGCACTATAGTTTCGAGAAAAGAACTTGGAGAATTCGTCCACATTTTCACACACATACGTCGAAAAGTGTATGTGGAGCTATTAGTTGTACAACTGACAGGTTTGACCGCTATCTATTTCTTTCTTTCTCGGTCTCTCTTTTACATGGACATGGACATAACTATAGTCAGAAATATTAACAAGAAATTACCCTCTTCTCTGTGTCATAAGGTGGAACAGATAATCTGTTCAAAAATCAGGCAAATGACACTCTGACATGGAAGTGTGTGGGCAGTGATGCTCTTTCTACCATGGGACTGACATCGGCTGTTAGAAAGGTATCACCTTTTCGTCTTCAAACAATATAAAGGACTTTCTCTGGATATGATTGTTGAAAAGGAACAACTTTTGCAATAGACAATGTTATTTGAGCTTCCCAAAATTGATAAGGTCGTTCTCACGGTAATTCATGATTGTTTGATTCGAGAACTCCGTGTTAAAAGTGTGTATATGTTGATGGACGTACAGGTGAATTCAATGGTTAAAGCTCACAAGCAAGGTTCATCGGTTGCTCCTGACTCATCAAATAGAGCAGCCATATCGAGGAAACGAAGAATCTGATGATCTTCTTCTTACACTTTTCTATTTGTTGCTTAGCTTCTATATTTATTGTTGTAGCATTTGGATACTAAGGTCTTGCTTAGTTTTAACCAAAAACACATGTGATCTTGGTTTAAAATTGAACAATTGGTTCTTTCTGCTTAGTAAAGTGACTTCATGATCTCTCCAGGGTTTAATTATATATGTAAATGGTGTGTCTCTATCTCCCACTGGCCATATTCAAAAGATCCAAAGTCCACACGCCTATCACCAGGGCCATCTTCTGTGATGTCCACATGACAGTTACAGCTTGAAGGTTCCCCTACCTACAGAAAAATTTGCAAAAACCTGGTCAGTCTTGAAACTTTGACGCACACAAAACAAGCAATAACTTTTAACTGTAATTCTAGTCAGGCCTGGTCAGTCTTTAAACTCCAACCCACAGAACAAGTAACAAATTGTCATACATGATTTTAGTTAGGCACAGTAAGTATCACACAACTATTTAACAGGTTTCCATTTAACCATGCTTATGAGCAGTGTGATTGAGATTTATGGAAGAGACACAATTATATACCTCCCACTGGCCATATTATACCATATTATACCATATTCAGAGGATCCAAAGTCCACACATCTATCACCAGGGCCATCCTCCGTGATGTCCACATGACAGTTATAGCTTGAAGGTTCCCCTACCTACAGACAAATTAGCAAAAACCTGGTCAGTCTTGAAACTTTGACACACACAAAACAAGTTATAGAAGAGCACAATGATATTACCTCCCAGTGGCCATTTTCAGAAGATTCAAAGGTCCTACCATGCTTAGTGAGCGGAGAAAAATGTCCACGGGAAGTATCTCCAGTGGCAGTTAGTTTCATGACAAAGATATAACTTATTCGAAATGATACAACTGAAACAGGATTATAGCCATCGAATTAATGAGTATATTAACCTTTTTCTGCTGTTACTTGTGCTTTGTTCATCCACTAGATATTCACCCGCGGTACACCGCAGGACTATATTTTTTGTTTAGAAATACAAAATAAAATTTCTTTATTATATTGACTATATATGTATATAATATATTTTGTATTCTTTAATCTACTATAGTTTTACATCAATACATTATGTAGTGTATAATTTTCATTGTCTACATGTAGTGGTTTATTATATACAAGTTAGGATATCCTTATTATTCATTAAAATTAATTTAGTCAACAAATATATTTTTTTGTGATTTTTCTTTTTCATTTACAATGTAGAGATAATAGTATTACATAATATATTCTATTTTTGTAATTATATGTGTATACTATAATTTGACTTTGTAATTTTGGTTATTTTATCTCAATATCATTTAACACTTTTGTATTTATAGTTGTGCAAGTCAATTAAAATGGTGGAGTGTTTTTTGTAAAGTTTGATTTATATCAATTATTTCTTATTAGTATGGATAAAAAATCTATATAGTAATATATTAGTTACTGAACAACACTTCGGTGAAGAAGTAAATATTTTTCTAACAATTTGTGTCAGTTCGGACCCCAAAAGTTTTTAAAAATTAAAGTTATTATCGAATAGTTTAATCACTTGGCTTTCAAACACATGATGATAAGTTATTATCAGCAATTTTTTAGAGAATGAATTAATTAAATATAAAATATTTAATGCTAATGGGTGTTGGTCTGATACTTTTGGAAATTTGAATAGGAGAAAATCTTCTTAAGTTAGATTCTAAATTTGATATTATTTAAAACAAAAAATAATTGCAAAATTAATGTTAATGGCATGATTGTAAATAAGTTCCAACTCCAAGATTTATTTTATAAATGTCTCCAAAAATGTATATATAGATATATGGCCAACAAAATGAAAAGAGTAAACGCTCAGGGTTATGTGGACAACTTTCCTTGTAACAATCCATATGTTCACTACCATAAACAATTTTTAGGAAACATATAGGTATTCACCTCATTGTAGACCTTCCTTTGCTGGCTACCATAGTATTATAATAGAATCCACTAAAACTATTAATGGAGTAGTCGTTGCGGTCTACAAGTCCAACAATGGGATACACGTTGGTCGTGGTGGATACCTGTACAAATTTTGGTCGTATTTATAATACTAACATTCTTTTTAATATCTAATAACTAAATTCAATTTTTTATTAGACGATAATTCTTCCTCGACTACCTTCACAAATAACATCGGACTAGGTAACAACCCGCACTATATGCGGAATAAATCGATTCAAATAAAATTATTATAATTAAAATTATTCTTTGAAATCTAAAATTCGTTTGTATAAAACAAACTATTTAACTAAAGTTTTTTTACTATTAATAATCAACAATTATGTAATCTAAATTTGTATAGACTTTATTGTAAGAAAACATGAGTAATTATTATTTCTTTTTTAAAGAAATTTATTTGTTGGTTTTAAATAAGTACAATATAGATTCAAATTAAATGGCTACAAATAGTTTTAAATTTATTCACTAAATTTCAATTAAAACCTATAATGGCATGCATTTAATTAATATTAACTAATCAGGTTACAGTATTTGTTTTATTGTGCCTCGAGCTCTCTCACGACGATACATGAGCATTGTTTCAAGAATGCTTATCTATTAATATATAGCGGATTTAAAGAATTAATAACAAAAATCTTATTCCATCATTTAAATAATATATATATATATATATATATATATAAACAAATGAAAAAAAAACAAAGAACCTCAAATAAGGAATAAAAGGAACAATTGGCAAATGGGTAATTATTTTTTAAAAAACCATTGTAAGACATAAATTTATTACAGATACGGGACGTGACAAGACGGGTTTTCCGTTCCAAAATAAATACATCTAAATTATGTATATAAAATAACTCAAGCTAAAGCCGAAACCAAATCCAAATCAAATTGTTAGAAATGTTTTAATTAGTTTATAAATATACACTTAACCTCATTTAATATTTTAAGTAAATTATCTTAAATTTGTCTTGTAAATATAACCTTTTTTCATCATACTTTTTGATGCTTTTGAAAAGCTTCAAGGTGCGTATATTCGATGGTTTTTGTTAGTTAGGATAAGCTTGTTGATGTTCGATGCTTGATGATGCTTAAGAACTATTTTAAATCACTACCATGGCAAACCAAAGCAAATTCAAGTGGTTGCGAAGGCAACAATTCTTTTACGATCTAAGTCATAGTGATGATAGTTTGAAGCACAATCAAGGTGTTACAATAAGGAAAATCATGGAATCATCTAAATATATAATCCACGTTGAAACCTCCCATGTAAATTTAGGTGAGAGTCATAGTATTGTTTTTGCTTGTTCGGTGTCTTTGAGTGCATGAAGCAATCAAGGAGCGCAGCTAGCACATTTGAATTCCATTTCTCCAAATGCGCAAACCTGTATAACTCCTATATCTTACGAGATGCCCAAGGAGACTACCAAAGATTGAAGAGGAGATCAAGTTGTGGACGATAAGGAGCTAAAGAGAGATGGTTATGATAACCATAGCATGGTACCATTGGCAGAGTTCATTTCAGTGGAATCTAAGTGTTGAGTTCGCTCTTCAGAAATCCAAATTCCGTCCTATGGAGCATTTCTATTCACTATCATGAGGAGAAGCATTTGAGTCGATGGAAAGGATGGAGCTTGTGATGACGTAGAACAAAAGGCTCGCAGAATGCTATCGTGACAACGAAGAACACTGCCTCGCATCACCTTTTCCACTCAGTCTTGAAAAACAACCTCTCTCCACCAAATGAAAAATGGAGAATTTGTATTACGGGCAAGTGGAAAATCCAAGCAAAGAGCCCGCTAGAAAAGGAGGCTTTTAGCACGATCGCATGATCTCTTCCATCCAAGCTTGGAGTCGTATTGATAACATAATAAAGAAGATCTAACTCTATGATGTAACGATCCTGGTGGACTACTGTAGAGTGATGCACAAGAAGGTTCGGCGGACAAGAAATAAACCGTTAAGGCTCTTCTCCTTGATGGAAATTGCAGCATCTGTCTTGTCTTCTTGGTGTGGCCATTGATTAAAGCAGTGAAGAACATATTAAGGAGGGTTTTTATAATCCCCTTAGAAAATTTGGAGCAGTCATTCCCGCCTCTGCATGGCTTTGAGCCCCACTCTAATATGTTAGTTTGAGCAAAAGTTCAAACAACAAGAATACTGATCTACAAGTGTAGAAGTTTGTTAGAGACCTAAGAGTCTCTTTGGCTAGCTTTGGATCAAGAGATCAAGCTAGATTTCTGTCTGCCCTTGTAATTCGGGTATCTCAATATCAATAAAGAGAAATTCAAGGTTGTGTGCTTATCATATAGTCTCCCTCTACTATTTAATATCTATCTTAACATTTTTGAAGTACATTTTTTGTGTCACTCTCTCTTATCTTTGTATCAAAACAAGTCTTAACTAAATTCTCTACAATCCTTACAACCAAACACAATCATTTCCTTATTTGATAATATTAATTTCCGAAAAACTATCTACCTAATTTAAATCAATATGTTAGATTAAAATATAATTCTCCTTGCACGTTTATTTAATCTTATATTTAATTATTTTAATTACTATTTAATACATAAAGTTAATAAAATTTTAGATTTTTTCAGCATATGATGTGATTTGAATTTTTATAAACGGAAATATATTTTAAATTTTTTCTTAGGATATTTATAATCAAACACGTATATCCACATATAGAACTCGAAATATATTTTTAAACTACAATAGGTGCCATCACTTTTTGGCTTTTTGCCAACTTCGAGTTAGATTTTTAACTAAAATTATAATCGATTCAATTATCCGGATCCTCCTTAAGATTACCGAATATTTTGGACCGGTTTTTAATCCATAGCGTACTTATTTTACATCTAATTAATACCAATTAATGCCTATTGTATCTTAGGAAAGATCTAATTCACATGTCCAATTTTTAAGGCTGAGTTTGACAAAAAGAATTGATAACACAAATTCTGTAATCACATCCTTATAATATAGCAATTAATTCAAGATGAATACATCTTAGGAAATATCTAATTTGCGTTTAATGAACGATTAGATATTTGATAAGGTCTTATTAGCTTTAAATGTACACTATTAATCCAATAATATCAATTGAGAATCAAAATAATATGACATATCATTCATTCCTAAATCATAATTAACCAAATCATAAAATGTATATTCTCAACTTGCAGATCAAGAGTTTATACAAAATCTATCTACAACCATTAACAGTATATATATAGATGCAATTCACCATTGACTACAAGCACCACTAAACTATTACAGTATCATATCAACAAAATAATAGAGCCGTGGTGTACCACGAGGTAGAACCTAGTTTATTAATTAAACTGTAGCTGTCTAGGCCAATAAGCTTTAGTTGCTAATGTTCAAAATTAAACTATACGGCACATACGGCAGATGTTTTAACTTTGAGCTAGGATCACTTGCTAGTCTGAGAAAGAAGCTTGCAAGAAAATGTTTTGCTCTAACAATGTAAAAATGTTTTTATTTTCTGAATATAATTGAACATTAAATTTAAAAAAAAAAAAAAAAAGTGTTCTGATTTATACATTCCTATTTAACATGTTTTTTGTTTTGCTCATTATGTAACAAAGTATATATGTATGTTTCTCACCGTTCTCTCATTTAAATGTCGGAATCAGCTGTTGAATGCTAAAAATAGAAGACGATTACAACAGATATTTAGATGGAAACTATGGATCACCGGACTGGAGAACCAAAGCACCCTCGGAAGATCCAAATTTGGAAGCCAATGAAGTGAATGCCAGGTTATGAAGATAAAACAACTAAACCATATAATTTAAATGATTTGTAGACTGTCAACATCCATTATGAAGCAGGGTCTTTTAAGATTAGAACTTGTCACACACACTGTGTTTGCAATGGGATCTGCATCAGCTAATTTTCAAATGCTTATATATCAAACATTCACTTCTGTTTCTCCCCAATGTCAAATGCTTGTGTAAAGGTATAGAGGAATAACACCACAATTTCCTGCTTGGAAAAACGCCAAGCAAACGTTCTTACTATTATTCTTATCAAACTCTTATCCGGTTTACAAGAATAAATCTAAGCACACCTCTCTTCTCTATCTAAACTCTCACCAGTATAGATCTAAGAGAACAACACTCACCTTCTTAGCTTTCTTTTTGTTAGTCTTGAAGTTACAATCTCTCACAAAAAGTTTTTCTCTGTGTTAAAAAAAAACACGACACACCCCCTAGATCTTTTATATTTGATCATCCTTAAACCCTAAAAAAGATCTTCAAATCTTCACGTAAGGCAATATCTTCTTTGCCACAATCCCCTTTCCTTAACCATCGCACACGATATTCTCCGGATATCCTCTCTCCCGATTCTGCTTTATCTTCTCATATCATCCCGCTCGGACTTGCCATGTCAGCACACGCAACCACGTCAGCAACTCAGCCGTCTGTGATCTGATGCAGCTCCCTGATTGACACAACGCTCTGCTCGGCACAACGACTTGTTCCTCACAGCGAGTTGTTGCAGAATCTGCATTTACAATCTCCCCCTTTTTGGCTGAGTTCGAAACTCAAGCATCTCTCTGGTTCAACCTGAAAAGACACTCCAACAAACACAAGCTACAAGCCAAAAACAACGCAAGCAACAACTAGACAAACCACCAATCATTATCAGGCATAAACAACCAACAACTTGTTCATTGACCGCAGCGGAAATAAGTCTCCCCCATAAAAAAGGATTCTCCCCCACAAGCACAGAACTCCTCATCATTAGGTTATATCAAAACCAGACACACTCTCCTCCAGCTTGAGTGATCAAGTAAGTCAAAAATTGACATGTGTACTGAGTCATGGGAATCACTTACCTGCTAACAGAGCTAGAATCAATCTGGAGATCTCGTCACACAGCTGGAAGTACCGTTATCCTAACACAAATCGGCACCTCTTGGTACTGCACACACTCAATCAACAGTTTAGTGCAATAAAGTCCATGTCAAGACAAGAAACAGTCATGATATTGAACACATCTTAACACTCAGAGACCTTATGCTTCATAGAGAATTAATGAGGAACCCAGAAGGAGATCAACCATGTTTTAAAAAAAAAAAAACGTGGAACATACCTGGAAACCCCTCCTGGTGAGGGTATGCCATACACATGTATCAACACACACGCAAGATACTACCACAACCTCTTGGATTGTCAAAGATCGACAGTCGACAATGGTGGCTAGACTTTCACACTGTCATGCCTTCAGTCCTTTCGATGTCAAGCAAACATGCATAGGCAGCTGGAAATTCTTTGGAGAGAACGAGAAGCTCGACGCCTCCCCTTTTTGTTTTTGTTTTTTTTTTTCTTTTTTTTTTTTTCATTGCTTTGATGTTGCACAGTGTCCGGGACTCCCGTCTTTTTGTGCTTCGAAAATCTTGACATCTAATGAAATTAATTGACTTAATCAATCACTAAAGTCATCTTAAGCCTCTGAAAGTATCACAGGGCGCTGTCTCTCCTCAGATCTTTGCCCTCCTAATGACATGACAACGTTTTACAGAGACACGGACCGGCATGACAGGCAGCTATTTTCCACTCAGTCTTTAAGTTCAAGACAACTGCTAACCTCTTATATATCCTAGGATTTCCATGGCCTGATTTGACGTGTGTCCCTAACAGTCAAAACAGCACAGCTCAACAAAGAGTTAGATTTCACAGATCCCAATGGACTTTCGCAGATTCGTGAATCTAGTAAAGTCCAAAGGTTTAGTAAACAGATCAGCCAGTTGAAATTCAGTACGAACATGATCAATCTCAATCAGTTTCACCTCAACCAATTCCCTAATGAAATGATGTCTAATATCTATGTATTTGGTTCGCTAATGTTGAACAGGATTTTTGGAGATGTTTATTGCACTTTGGTTGTCACAATGGATTAAGATAGAGTCAAAAACAATACCATAATCTGCAGCCATCTACTTCATCTACATAAGCTGTGTACAACAGCTACCCAGAGCTATGTACTCTGCTTCAGCTGTTGACAGATATACACTGTTTTGCTTCTTGATGTGCCAGGAAATGAGATTGTTCCCCATGAAGAAACATCCACCACTTGTGCTTCTGCGATCATCTACGGAACCCGCCCAGTCGGCATCACAGTAGCCTGTAAGACTGGTGGTTGTGTCCTTGGTATAGTAGATACCAAGTTTAACTGTGCCTTTGATGTACTTGATGATCTTCTTCACAGCTAGAAGATTTGATTTCTTAGGTGTGGCTTGATATCTGGCACATACACCAACCGCCAAGCAGATGTCCGGACGACTTGCTGTCAGGTACAAAAGACTACCAATCATCCCGTGGTATAGCTTCTCATCCACATCTTCTCCTGTTTCATCCTTTGAGAGCTTGTCATTGACCCCCATAGGTATCTTGGCCTCCTTACTGGTTGTAAGACCAAATCTAGTTATCAAGCCCCTCACATATGTGCTTTGAGACACGAAGATGCTATCAACTGATTGATGTACCTGCAAACCCAAGAAGTAAGTTAGTTCACCACACATACTCATCTCAAATTCATCACTCATATTGCGGACAAACTGATTGACAAGCTGCTGACAAGTTGATCCAAAGACAATGTCATCGACATAGATTTGCACAAACATCAGACCGTTGTCAAGACTCATAACAAACAGAGTTTTGTCCACACTTCCGCGCACATAGCCTTGATCCATAAGAAACATAGTCAACCTCTCATACCAGGCTCTAGGTGCTTGTTTGAGTCTGTACAAAGCATTCTTCAGTTTGTACACATGTTGCAGATGATGTGGATCCTCAAACCCTTTGGGTTGCTCGACATAGACCTCTTCTTGAAGAACCCCATTAAGAAAGACACTCTTGACATCCATCTGATGCAATGTGAAGTTTAAAGCACACGCCATGCCAAACAGAAAATGGATGGACTCCAACCTTGCCACTGGTCCAAAGGTTTCGTCAAAATCGACTCCCTCTACTTGTGAGTAACCCTGAGCAACAAGACGAGCTTTATTTCTCACAATGCACTCATTTTCATTGCTCTTGTTCTTGAAAATCCATTTGGTTCCTACCACATTAACATCCACTGATCTGCTTGTAAGTTCCCATATATCACTTTGAGCAAACTGTTCAAGCTCATCTTGCATGGCAGCTATCCAAAATTCATCGGCCAGTGCTTCTTTATAATTCTTTGGCTCAACCGAGGAAATGAAACATGCAAACTGTACAACTTCAGAGTCCTGAGGCACTTGCTGAATGATTGATCGCTATTTCTTTCCAGCCAGATGGAGAAAGTCAATTTGTTTTCCCCTGGTAACTCTTGCCCCCTGAATCTCGCCAATAAAATCATTAAAGGAGTGATTTCGATGAAATTGAGAGACATCTAGAAGAGGACACACCTCAGAAGAACCACATGGAGGTGCTGTGAGGGCTGGCGGCTCGAGAACAATAGAAGGAGCGTCAGGAGCATCAATTACCGAGTCATCAAGAGAAGAAATTTGTATGAGCGAGACTCGCTGGAAAGAAATGTCATCAAACACCACATTGACAGTCTCCTGAACAGAACGCAGGCGCTTGTTGTACACACGGAAAGCAGTATTGTTGCCAGAATAACCCAGAAATATCCCATCATCGCTCTTGGAATCAAATTTGCCCAGCTGATCTTTGTCGTTTAAGATGTAACAAACACAGCCAAAGACATGGAAATAGCTGGCTGAAGGAGTGCGACCCTTCCACAATTCATAGGGTGTCTTGGAGGTGTCTGGGCGAACATACACCCGATTGATAATGTAACATGCAGTATTGACAGCCTCATCCGAGAACTGTTGTGGAACCTGATTCCCATGAAGCATTGCTCTTGCCATCTCCTGTAGAGTTCTTTTCTTCCGTTCAACTACGCCATTCTGCTCCGGAGTTCTGGGTGCGGAAAACTGATGCATAATCCCCTGAGCCGTGCAGAACTGATCAAACTGCTCATACACAAACTCACCACCGCGATCATTGTGTATCGCCTTGATAGCCCATTTCTCACCTTTGATTTGAAGAGCCAAGATGCGAAAGCATTCAAGTGTATCTGATTTTTTCCTAAGGAAACGCACCCATGTGTAGCGAGAGAAGTCATCGACCAGAACAAAAATGAATTGTTTTCCTGACAAGCTATTGACACGAATTGGACTCATAAGATCCATGTGTACCAATTCCAAAATACGCTCAGTGCACACATCAAGAATTTCCTTGTGTGACACCTTCACCTGTTTTCCTTTGTTGCATGGTCCACGCACAAAATGTTGATCAGTCTGGAGTTTAGATATTCCACGAACAATGTCTTGATGTGCGAGTTTATGCGTGGTGCGTATGTTCAGGTGACCAAGCTTCTGGTGCCACAACTCAGTGTCGGTCCCAGTGGATGCATGAAAGCAATGATTTGTTGACTTCCACATATAGCAGTTATTACTTGATCTCTTGCCTTCGAGTTTCACAAATCCTTGTTGATCAACAGCTTTGCAATCTCGTTTAGTGAAAGTGACATCCAGTCCTTCGTCACACAATTGACTGACACTGGTGAGATTCGCCTTTAACTCATCAACCAAAAATACATCTCTCAGACTAGGTTGTGCACTCCCACCAGTAACACCTTTCCCTTTGATTTCACCTTTTGCTCCATCACCAAAGGTAACCCGACCAGTAGACACATTCTCAAATTTTGACAGGTTGGTATGAGCTCCAGTCATGTGTCTAGAACAGCCACTATCAAAGTACCACTTCTTTTGATCCAAACCAAACTTATCCTTAGCATGTGCTACATTACAGTACATACCTCTCTTTTTGACAAACAGCGGCTTGTTGAGTAGTCTCATATCTCTAGGATAAGTCACTTGTTGAGTGGTCCTTGACATGCGTTGTTGTACTCAAAACGTTGTGCTTTAAATTGAGTTAGATTTCCACAATACCAACACCCATTCCTTCGACTCCGTGAAACTTGATAGACCGGTCCAAATGCCTGATGTGATGAGTAGTGATTTGCAGCCAAACCATATGGATCCAATGACTGAGTCACATGCATAGCTCTAAAGGGTGCTCGGTAAGAAGCCTGAAATCTCCTTTGCGGATGAACATTTCTTGCTTGATGAGAATCGGTTTTGATAGGGACTACCGCTTGTGTCCTTGATTGGATGGGTGTAGCTTCTTTGTTTTCTGCATCAAGACCCTTGACAAACTTCGTGGATGTTGAGGCACCGTTACCTTGATACCCAAGTCCCCACTTAGTATTACCCATCCTTCCGCTACTCAAAATGGTGTCGAGATCCTTTGTTCCCTTGCTTAGAATTCTGATGTTTTTGAGCTGCTCTTCCAGTTGCTTTTCTAGTCCATGGGACTTAGCTCTTTCCTCTTCAAGATCTGATGACAGCGAGTTGAATCTTGCCAGCAGATCTGTTTTTTCAGCCAGCAGCACATCATACTCCTGAGTTTTCTGAACCAGACTAGAAATTAACAGGGTAACCCTGTTCCTCAAGAGGTAGATCCACCTCGTCATCTTCTGAATCTGACACAACAGCTGGTTGATCCTTTTCACCTTGTTCCACCTCTTCGCCTTCTTCAATGACTCCCAGCAGAGCCACATAGTTATTGAGAACTTCACCATCTTGCTCGTTATCATCAGAGTCACTATCACTCCAGACTATAAACGATTTGGATCTACTCTCTTTAGTAGGACATTCAGCCTTGGAGTAACCATATCCTTTGCATCCATAACACTGCATCAACCCTCTACGCTTGTAGTAAGGGCACTCTGCCTTGAGATGTCCTTATCCTTCACACTCCAGACATTGGCGCTCTTGCATATCCCCCCTCTTAAAGTCCCTCTCAGAATCACTTCTGACTGTAGATGGGGATCCTCTGTGCTGACCACACTCCATTTTTTTGAAAAATTTCCTAACAAGTAATCCAACTTTTTCTTCATCTGCAACATCTTGTGTCTCAGCATTCTTCGGAGTTTCAACAGCCTTAAGAGCAAATGATCGTTTAGTGCAATGTTCCTTTTTCTTAAGCTGCATCACAAACGACTGCATCATCCCAACAACTTGAGTGAACTTCAACTCATCTGAGTTCAAGGAAACATCGATGGCAGATCTATGTGGTTGAAATTTGTCCGGAATGCTCCTGAGAAATTTCTTCACCAGCTTCTTGTCCTTGTAGAGTTTTCCCATGATAACAGCTTCTTGTGCGATAGCACTCAAGCGACTGATGTAGCTTGCAATAGTCTCACCTTCTTCCATGGACAGATTCTCGAAATCTGAGGCCAGATTGTCCAGGCGCGTCCTTTTTACATTGCTAGTTCCTTCAAAGGTAACTTGGAGGATATACCAAGCTTCTTTCGCTGCCACACAACCCTAGACACTATTGAACTGATCCAGTGGCAGGGAGTTGAAAATCACCGACAGGACCTGAGAGTTGTGTTTAGCCTCAGCCTTTTTTTTAGCAGTCCACTGCTTCCGAGGTTTAGCCATCGATTCTCCCGTATCATTTTTGACCATTGGTTCGATCCAGCCATCTTCAACTGCAAACCAGGCCTCCATGTCGTTACCTTGAATAGCCTGTTTGACCGACACCACAATTTCCTGCTTGGAAAAACACCAAGCAAACGTTTTTACTATTTATTCTTATCAAACTCTTATCCGGTTTACAAGAATAAATCTAAGCACACCTCTCTTCTCTATCTAAACTCTCACCAGTATAGATCTAAGAGAACAACACTCACCTTCTTAGCTTTCTTTTTGTTAGCCTTGAAGTTACAATCTCTCACAAAAAGTTTTTCTCAGTGTTCAAAAAGTACACGACACACCCCCTAGATCTTTTATATTCGATCATCCTTAAACCCTAAAAAGATCTTCAAATCTTCACGTAAGGCAATATCTTGTTTGCCACAATCTAAGGTACCTTAGGGTTCTATACAACCAATAGTAACGAAAACCCATTGCCTAAATATCAAAAAAAAAAGAAAAAACTGATTTACTTTGAGATCGAAAAACCTGATGGATGGTTGAAGGCTTAAGCCGATTGGAGATATTTGAGAGGATTAAAATCTTTCGCGAGGACAAAGAGAGATTAAACCCTCTTCGAGCAGTCGCCGGAAACCAAAGAGAGAAACAACTTTGATCTTCAGGGACACTAATGGCATGAATCGTAAATAACACAAAAGCAAAAAAAAAAATCATTTTTTATCCCCTATATATTAATAAAGAAACACTTTCAGAAACACAGGTGAGAAAAAAATCATTTTTTTATCCCCTATATATTTAAATATTAGAAGTAAACTACATTTCACGAGCAATTAAAAAAAATATATCCTATATAATAATAAAGAAATACTCTCACAAAAAAACTGAGCTGTCGCGCTCACATAGCTCTTGTGTCTTTTTTAATATATATTATTACATGTAATTATTATTTACATAAATATGTCACTAGCATATATATAATGCAATTTTCTTTTCTATTAGTTTTTAAAAGTGAAAGATTTAATCAACAATTAAAATCCAGAAATATATTTAATTATCAATTTCATAACATATTTAAGTATTAGAAGTAAATTACATTTCACAAGCAATAAAAAAATCCTCTATATATTAATAGAGAAACTCTCACAAAAAAGCTGAGGTATCACGCTCACGTAGCTCGTGGGCCTTTTTTAATAAATGTTCTTACATCTTATTATTATTTACATAAATATGTCATTGACATATATATAAGATAATGTTCGTTTCTATTAGTTTTTAAATGTGAAAGATTTTATCAACAATTAAAATCCAGAAATGTATTTAATTATCAATTTCATAACATATTTAATTATTAGAAGTAAATTACATTTCACAAGCAATAAAAAAAATTATTCATTTATTTACCATTTTTATACATTTTTCTCATTGCATTTTTAAACTTAGGATTAGTTTAAATTAAATCGATTAGTCTAAAAAATATTGCTTTATCTATTTAATAGTATAGTGATATAGATAACAATGTGAAACATAAAAATATGTGAATTTTTTTTTCAAGTTTAAATAATTCACGGATGAAACGTATTTTACAGAAAATAAACGCAAATTTGAATAAACGAAAAAAACTTTACTTACATAATTTGTTTTACATAAAAAAATCTTAAATCTCAAACAATAAATCTACTAATAAATTTTATTTAAATCAAGTTAATGTGTGGGTTGATACCTAGTAAATATATTACTACTAATAAAAGGTACATTTTGAGCCGTTTGAGAGTGTCCACCTAAGCGAAATAAAACTCTTCTCTAATTAAGCCACGTCAACTAAGTTGCCACATCAACAAGATTAATCGCTGGAAGTTCCATTTCTTTTGGTTACAATACAATATATATTTTCGTCTTCCAAACTAATTACAACCATTATAATTAAACGTTTATACGGTATAAATTATACCTCTTCATATTCTAAATCTACAAATATCAATCAATCCCAGCAAACTCATATTTCTCCAACGTAGCCACCATCCCAGTGCCAACATCGGAAGAGAGAACTCTCAGGTTTGTAGTATATCTTGATTTCAGATTCGTAGTTTTGTACTAAGATACGTTGTCGTTGAGTAGGCTTTCAGAATTCTCCTCAAAGACGCTTATGCTTCCTCTCTATAATTAGCACCAGATCTATTTTACTTTTCTTAGGGTTCACGTTTAAAGCATTCGATTCAGCTTGATCAACGATATCGAAGACCAACAGCCAGCCACCTCTCCATTCAAGTCACGTTTACTCTCCTACAGCATCTTCCCTCATCCATGGCCAGCATGATTTCAGACTTATAATAGGGTTGTCGTCGGGATCGATCTTTGGATTTTTTTGAAAGGAGAAGACTTCATATAGAAGAAGTTGGGGCCTTGGGGGAGATGAAAAGCCTACTTAAAATATCTTAGTACGGGCTTCTGAAGGTTTCATATATATGTTCCCGTTAAAATGGAGACTATTCCCGTCAACAACTTTTATGGTTGTTTTGTTAGCCTTCAATGTTCAATCCCGTTCATACATGCCCCATGCATGTTTAACATATGTAGTTAATCGTTTTTCAAATCTAAACATTACAACACAAGTGGGACTGGGACTAACTTCTCTCGAACATCAATCACTTTCGTAAATCCAGAGTTCTGGAGACTATTCAGTCTCGGGATATTCATAGCTCTGCGGTTTGGACATCACCCAACTCCCTAACTTCTTCATGTGAGGTACGTGTCTGTCTTCTTTTCTCATGTCTTTACCGATAACGCCAAAATTAAACACAAAAAAATTGGAGTACATGGTTAATTCGACTTTGCACTCACATTTTGTTGAAATAGGAGTTTGGCAATCACATTTAAGGTAAACTCCATTTCATTCGTTTTTTAAAACCATTTTATCTTTGCTTAAACAATTTCATTAAGTATTTGTATGACCACTATAAGTTTTATTTATAAGAAAACTTATATCCTCTATAAATATGGCTAATGATCTGGATTTCCAGCAGTAGCGCCTATTCTACTAAGCTTATTACTAATATGAAGCCTAAATCCAATCTCCAGAGGTAGATACATCCTGCTTTAACTATATTTCAAACAATTTCTTTAATCAAAATTGAACACATTACGTGGTGGCCAACTTTCGCTCCATTTCGTATGTTGTGTTTGGTTTGTAATTAAGTTTAAAGCTCACACGATTACGACTCTGATTGGGAGAAACTTTAAAGACTTTAAAATTAATTTAAAGTCTTAAAAGCCAAAATTTTACCGATCATCCTTTCATTGCTTTATTATTTTTAAAAACCTTAAAAGTATAACTGCCCATTTATTTTGTTTGTACGTGCAAATTTTTAAAGCCACAAATGTGAGACTTTTTTGGCTGTTAAAAATAAATAAATAAAAACTGTAGTTTTTTTGGTGTACAAAAAAAAAACGATAGTTCTTTTTTCTCTTTTTTATTTTCCATGATGATTGAAATCATAATAAAGCTCTCCACAAGTTTCTATATATATTTTACATATTTTATTTTTATAAAATAATTATTCTTATTTTTTTATCTTTCTTTTAAGATCCATTTCAATAATAATTATTTTTATTTTTATTATCATCATTATTATCATCATTTCAATATTTTTAATAATAAAAGTAACAGTTACAACTTTAAAAGTGTTTGTTACCAATCAAAATTTAACAGTTAAAGTTTGTATAGTCAAAGCATCTACAACCAAATTTTCTACAGCTAAAATTTTAAAATTAAAGTCTTTACAGCCATAAGTAACAACCGTTACCAATCAGAGCCTATAACTCTACTTTTTTTTTTGGGTGTATGTGGTATTCAGGTTGAAAACTTTCGCGAAAGTATAGGAATTTTTTTGATTAAAACTGGCACTTGCCTTGGCAGCTGCATGGAGAAGGTTCGGTGACGCTTCTTAGACCATCTCCAATGGTTTTTCCTATTTTTATCTCTATAATAGAGGAACTCTATTATAGAGGTGAGTTTTACTCCAATGATCCACTATTCTCACCTCTAAAATAGAGATTGCTATTTTTTTAGAAGAACCTTTGTAAAAAAAAAATAGAGTTACTCTATAAATAAAGAAAAAAATAGCAATCTCTATTTTAGAGGTGAGAATAGAGGACCATTGGAGTAAAACTCACCTCTATTATAGAATTCCTCTATTATAGAGGTAAAAATAAAAGATCATTGGAGATGCTCTAAGGTTTAATTATCCCGCTTTATTTTCCAATTTACTTATCGTCTTCTATAGAAACACTATGTAGTGTAATAACATGAGAGAAGAGAGCATCGAGAGATCGTTTGTAGTTGAGGGCGGATTAGGGAGAAAAAAAGTCGTCTGTTGGCTAATATTTAAGGCGATGACGGTGGATAATATTTAAGACATACACAACAAAGAGATACGAGAGCAAACAAAATATTAGCCAACAGACGACTTTTCTGTTGAGACCATTGAAGGGTGACAGCAAAACTTGGAATATAGTAAAACTTGAAGGATATGAGAGCAAACAAAATAGATAGAGGAGCCGCATGGTCAAGGCGAGACCAGAGAAGCGTTATGATGAGAAAATGGTTGACCATGGTAAAAAAGATAGAAGTCCTAATTCAAATGACGACGAAAACAAAGAGGAAAAAAGGTGTTGTAGTCGCAAAAGGAATGATACGAAGACTTTTAAGGCGAATCAAAATCTCATTTTAAATATGTGAAGTTACTTCGTAATGGTTTTTCTATTCGATCGTCTAATAATAAGAGGATTTAGGCTATGTACATCATGCTTTCGTTTAAGCTACAAACACTAGGCAAATAATATTTTGTTGATACTTCTATAATCATTACTATGTTTAAAAAAAACTTCCCAGCTTTGGTGGTTTACAAAAAAAAACAAATGGAAGCTATTCTCAACGAAAACTGGAACTAAAGGGCTCAGCTTATGTGTCATTAGCAAATCATTAACAAAAAAATTGAAAAAAGTGCTTTCCTCAGTTTAAGAATTCTTAGGTTTAGACAATTAATCAAAGCTTATTAAGGTTATTTGTGTAATCCTAAATGTCGAGTCGGTTTTAATTCTCAAATCAAAATCCGATTGCACTAATCATATCTTTTTTTAACTATAAAAGAAAAATAAGGTAAACATGGAATTCTACAAATAAAGAAAGAAGATAATATCTAGGATGATGTGAATAACAAAACTGTTTTCAAATGATAGATTACAATAAATAAGGTAAGATGATTTCACTTTCCAATTATAAGATCTTCTCACAAAACATAAAAGCACACTCATTAAAACATATGATATTAGAAGCATATTCCGAATATAGTTTCCCGAAATTTTCATTTTGAAATCAAATCAAAATCTTCTAAACTTGCTCATCACAATTTTTGCGAATCCTAAATGAAAAACCTTACAATCTTAACTATACACTATAAATACTCTTCCTTCACTTCACGTTCAAGCACCAACTCTTCCACTCTTCTCTTAAGCGAAAGCAACTAAACTATGGCTTTCATTCACCTCACCTAAAATCACCAAGCTTGACACCCTTATTCCAAAGCACAAGCAAACAAATTAATTATGACATCTCCAATGGTTCACTTTCTTATACATCTACTCAGATGATATTGTGTTATATGAAGTTCTTCTATATGTCGTATTAAATATGTCTTATTTTTTAAAAAATTGCAGGTGACTCATTTTCAAAGTGGGTGTTGGAAAAGGAGAACAAGTCAGATCATATATTACCAAGCAAACTTCAATCTTTATTTAAGTTATTTCATCGATAGATACAGAAAACTATATACTTATATGTGTTTGTTTCTAACCTTTGTCTAGATTGATTGATAATGCCTTAGCTTCTTCCTTTTTTTGGTTCATAAAGCTTCACCTACGAAGCAAAACATATGTAGATATATATGAAATTGTCAGATCTAAATTCATTAAACAACCCAAATCTTGCCTTTATTTTCTTCCATACATAATACTGTAAGAATTTTTTTGTTGGCAAACTAATTAATTTGTTGAAGTCTTAACAAAACTGAATACATAATCAATATGTTTACTCTTACAACATTTGGCTGTCCAAGTAACAACAAAAAATAGTCACACAAGTTATCGATTTCAAATCTATAAATTGGTTAATCATTATCGATTTCAAAACAATCCAGTTCGTAATAGCTATGTTATTGCTGCAATTCATTATAACAGGCCATATGTAAATCGATCCAGTAAATGATCTTTTGTATTGGTAACTATCAAACAGAAGATACCCAATAAAGCAGAACCATCAACTCTTCTTATCTGTGCCAATACAAACAAGAAAAAAACTTGATCTATTTATAATATATACTTTAGATAACACAAATTATTAATTACTGTGAGAACACATATATATAACAATATAACATTTATATTAAAACTCAAAAAAACTTGATCTATTTATAATATAATCAAAAGCTTTTAAAAAAATTGCGATGGCTTTTAACCACGGGTCAAACCTAGTTATTAGTAACAAAAAGATAAATAGATCAAGTTTATTCTTGTATCTTTGGCGATGGCTTTGATTGTGGGCCTCGAAGTCTTCTTGCTGAATAATTTAGACGGAGAGTCAAAAGTCCTTGAGGTTCAAGTATACAAGGTATACATTATTAATGACGGACAACAAAACTATTAAACTTGCCCAACAAGAAATAGTCACTTTCCAGATAGAGACGTGTCCTAAGAAGATTCAAGATTCAAGATTCAATGAATACCTTCAACATCCCCTTATATATACCCTTATAGTAGAAGCTCAAATTAACATACAAACTCAATTACTCAAACACTCAAGTCTTAAAATCCCAAAGATGTCTCTCTTTACGCTCTTCTTCGCTTGCTTTGTTCCGAACTCAAGTTCGCGGGTTAACACAACCGACAACACTAACATGGAAGTCTTGTCTACTTTAAAAAGACGGAAAAGCAAACCCGAGTCCCTAAGAACTCCGTCTCCCATAATCATCGTCTCTTATTTTCCAGCAAGCTCCACCCTTTCCCGTCTTTAGGAACTATGAACTATGAAGGATGAAAAGTTGGGTTTTGTAGTGTGAGAAGACAGTGACACGACCAAGAAAGGATATGTGGCTCAGTGGCTGATACTATTGATCCAGATGAATTTTATTTATGTCCCTTTTGTTCGTTCAATTTGATTACGTAATATATACCATTCAAAGAATCTGCTTATATACATGGTCGAGGTCGACACTATTTTGTATTGATTTTGTTATGTGTAGTTATCGAATTCCTTCATAAAAAAGAAGAATATATGAACTATATATATTCATTAATAACATGTGCAATGGCAAATTTACTAGTGAAGAGAAGGAAGTTGATCGAATCTGATCCTTTAAATAAAGCACCACAAGTTGTGTCCACTGAATCTAATCGTACATGCGGTTAAGGAACCCATCTACAATTCTTTTGCGAGCAAAATGTATTAAGGAAAAAGGCCGAAGTAACAATACGAACATTTAGTATATATAAATGTGCTGATTCATTTCGCCATTAAAAAAATGTACTGATTCGATGTACATAAATTAAAAACCATATTTGCACTTTTCAGAAATTAAAATAAAATTAAAAAAAAAAAAACTAAGTAATTCAAAGATTAATTAAGAAATCCATATTTACATTTTTTGTTTTGTTTTGTGTGTGTGTAAGAAGATGTATAGATCAGCAAATTAAAGTTAGATATACATTTACAGTAAATGAGGAAAAACTAACAACGAAAAGCCAATACAACTTATACAAACGAAAGAGATAAAAACTAAATCTGATCACAAGTTTTCCGATCATTCACGAGTTGAACACTAAAGGTGCAACAATCCAATATACTTGGAATATGGTGAGTATCGCAATGAAGAGATACAAGAACGAATATATTTTATCAATCCAATATACTTAGAAACATGTCTTTCCAGCCCGGCGTGATGGAATACAAAGCAGTGGCTTACCTACTTTTATCCAAATCGTCAATACGTATGGACATGCGATGCAGAGATGATACTTGTCTACACAACATACAAGATTAAATAAAACTCTATCTACGAGTACGTGAGACCGCACGTCTGTTATTGATATCTTTTTTTTGTTTTGATAATTAGATCTTCTGTTTTTAGCAGCGAAAGCTGGCTTAAACTCGTCTTATTTTAGAGCGCCAAAGAAGAATATTTGGTCCAATTAATGTCAAAGGAGGTTGTATAGCTATGATGTGGTCAACTATCATATGAAGATGTGACTTTAGCACACCAAATAAGCCAATCCAAAGAAGATCCGCCTCCAAAACTCGATAACAACCATTTTCTCTATAAAAAAAAGACAACTTATTTTTTAGCCTACTTAATTTCAAGTGTTTTTATATACACTAGGTTAAACCCGCGCTACGCCGCGGGATTACTTCTATATATATATTTTTTATGAAATATTTTTATTTCGTATTTTAGTATTTTTTAAAAATCTTAATTTAATAGAAGTGGTTTGAACTCAAATAGAAGTTGTTTTTATTATTTCATTATTATATTTTTTTATTAATTTAATTAAAAAATAGACAAACAATTTATTTTTACTAAACAAATGAAAAATACCAAAAAAAATACAAAAAATATAATTCGAAAGAAAAATATATTGTAAAATCGGATGGTTTTTCTGAGAAATTTTTCACTCTCTCAGATCTTAGAGTGAGAGAAAGCTTTTTTCTTCATTTTTCCGATTAACTTTGACGAGTTACGACTTACAACTTATAAGTTAGACGAGCAACAAAAGTTCCATGGCTACGGTGTGCCACACACGCTAACATTTCACTCAAGCAACGTTGTTGTTTGATTAACTGAATGAGCTTCGTTGTTAAAGCCCACAGTCAAAATTCTGGCCCATATAAAGGTTTTGCTTACGGTCATTCATTTACAGAGTAATAGTGTAATATATACAAACCCACTCAAAAACAGAGATTTGCTCAGATTCCCATTTCCAAAACAGGATAAGCGATATATTCTACAAAAAAGATTTGAAATTGTTGAATAATTCACTTGTCCAATCTCATATTCTTTACAATTGTTCATTAAAAAGTAGTAGTAGCTCAGGCCAATTAGCTTTTGGAATTGATGATACTGAATTAGCTTTTAAGTTTGATGGAATTATCGTGAAGAACTGTCAAATTTTTTAATTATGTATGTTTGTGGAGAAGTACAAATTGTTTGCGTGTGAATGAGGATGTCCATCTTTATTTAGAATCCAAGTTATTGCTTCTTAGTGAACCTGGCGACATAAAAAGGTTTATTCAAGATCGATTGCATGTAAACACTATGCAAGAAACCCCACGAGTACACTCTCCCTCCCCTTTCAAAATCTCTACATACTCTTCATCCTCTTCTTCTCACTTAACATGTTTGCCACAATGGTTTATCCATCCTAATGACCTTCACTAACACTTCAGCTCCATTCAAATCAATAAATTACACCGAAATCTACATAAAAACAATGTGCAAGAGTCATCAAAAGAAGAGCTTCAATAACCAACAAGAGTGGTACTTCTTTGATCTTCATACGCAGCGAACGCAAAATCCTGATTTACCAGTCCTCTTATCTCGAGTAAGATTGACATCAACAACTTCATAATATCTACAATTTGTACAAACAAAAAGGCATAAGTAAAACCCATTTAGAGATACTGAAACTTCAGAAACGCAAACTACACTTACTGTGTGAGAAGACAGCGTGGATATCACTCTCGGAGGGATCATATGGTAAGCCTTCGCCGTAGCCATAGGCAAATTTTCTGAAGTTAGAGTGCCACAAAGCTTCTTCAGAAATCCCTAAATATGATTCCTTAATATTTATGATTTGTATTAGCTTCAACCTCCATGCTCGATCAAGTTCTTCAAGGTGGGTTTAGGTTCGAGTTTAGAGTCCCTAAGCCAGTAATGTCTAATCATTGTTCATTCCTCCAACTAGATTAACTATATATTTCCAAAACCATCCATAGCCTTAAACACTTGAAATCAGGGATCCATTTCGGCCACAATCTCGTTAACTCCGACATGACAGATATCAAGATACAACTCGAGATGAGACATCACTAGAAGAAGTTGAAAGCTTTTGATTTCTAACTTTTGTCGACATCTCTGTACAACTAACAAAGGAACAGTGGCTAGGTTTTCTGAATAGAGAGAAAGTGACATGGAATAGAAAACGATTATTACTGATTAAAAATGCTGATGTGTATTATTTGTTATAATTTTATTGGCTTTTGATTTTAAATGATGTGTCAACACCTGAATTTTAAAACTGATGTGTCATGCTATGGTGAAAAACATACAAGTTTTATTGTCTTGATTTGTGATGTGTGGTTTTATGTTTGTATTAACAGTTACTGTTATATTGTTATCCACACTAGATCAATGATCAACGCCAAAATCTCTAAAGAAATATATTTACATTGTTCATATAAATTGATGCTATAAAATTAAAATAATTATATTTCATATATTTAGTGGTATAAAAAGTAAAATATTGTGCAACATAAGAGATATCATATAATATCTTGGAAAATTTTAAATTCTAATATGTCGTTTCACAACCAGTGAAATAGAGTAACTTTTATATATCTTGTAAACAAATTTTCCTATCCAAAGTAACAAAATGATGTTTTTTTTTTAAATGGTAGCATATAAATCCCATAAATGTTTTTTTATCCTTTTTTTTTTCTTTTTTCTTTTAAAAATGTTCCTTTAGTTAATAATATAAAAAATACATGGTCATAAAACTTTATTTTGTTTAAAAAATGTGTCACTAAAAATCTAGACCTTTAGATGGACGAAGTTAGGAAAAGTGAATGAATCACTGCGCACCGACACATTATAAAGGCGTTGCAGAGGATAATTACCCAACCCACCCACGATTTTCTTGATTTTCGTTATTCGCTCTCTCTCTTTGCGAACGCATTAAGCAACCAAAACCAAATCAAAGGGAGAGGAAGCAGTGTGAGAGAGAGAGACTCTTTATCATCAGCGTGAGCGATCTCGACACACAAGTCCCTCTTCTCGTTGTACATCTTTTAGATCTGACTCCGTCGTAGATACATCTCCTTTACCTGGATCTGTCTCAGGTTTGCTCCCGATAACTCTCTTCACTGTGAGATCTGTTCTTCGCATCTGCGTTTTTTTCGTATTCTTCAGCTTTTTCGTATTCGGTTGTTCCAATTTGTCAATTAGGTTAAGTTTTACGTTTATGATCCCTTGAGATCTGATCTTCTGAATCCACCGATCTGATTCCTTTGAATACATTGATTCCGATTCTGGTTGCTACGAATCTGATCTTCTACATGCATAGTAACATTGTGCTCTGTTGTATTCTTCTTCGATTTTCACTTTCTTCTTTATTGAGAATGTTTCTTTCTGTATTCTCTATTATATGTATATATGGATTCGTTAGAATGTGCCTGATGAATCTGTTACAGTAGAAAGGGTTACTAATGTGAGAGATGGTTTTTATTTTGATACAGGAAGGGACAATGTTTGGTGTGTACCGAGCTTTCGTGTTGCTTGTGTTTGTTACTCAGCTTTGCAATGGGTTTTACCTGCCAGGGAGTTATATGCATACGTATTCAGATGGAGACTCTATCTTTGCCAAAGTCAATTCTTTGACTTCTATTGAAACTGAGCTTCCTTTCAGCTTCTATAGCCTTCCTTACTGCCCACCACTCGAGGGTATCAAGAAAAGTGCTGAGAATCTTGGGGAACTTCTCATGGGGGATCAGATTGATAGCTCTGCTTACAGGTTTCGGATGAGGACGAACGAGTCTCTCTACCTATGCACCACCAGCCCTCTGAATGAGCATGAGGTCAAGCTTTTGAAACAGAGAACCCGCGAGTTGTATCAAGTGAATATGATTCTGGATAACTTGCCAGCTTTGAGATTCGCTAAGCAAAATGGGGTTACTATCCAGTGGACTGGATATCCTGTTGGCTATTCGCCACCAAACAGCAATGATGATTACATCATCAATCACCTCAAGTTTAAGGTCTTGGTTCATGAATACGAAGGCAATGTCATGGAGGTCATTGGTACTGGCGAAGAAGGTATGGGTGTCATCTCTGAAGCTGATAAAAAGAAGGCCCTTGGCTATGAGATTGTTGGATTTGAGGTTGTTCCCTGCAGTGTTAAGTATGATCCTGAGAAGATGACAAAACTTCACATGTATGACTCCGTTCCTTCAGTTAACTGTCCATTGGAGCTTGACAAAGCTCAGATCATCAAAGAACATGAAAGAATAACCTTCACTTATGAAGTCGAATTTGTTAAGAGTGAGACAAGATGGCCATCCAGATGGGATGCCTATTTGAAAATGGAAGGTGCTCGTGTTCATTGGTTCTCTATTCTGAACTCGCTTATGGTGATCTTCTTTCTCGCCGGTATAGTTTTTGTCATATTCCTGAGGACAGTGAGAAGGGATTTGACCAAGTACGAGGAATT
This sequence comes from Camelina sativa, assembly GCF_000633955.1. Classification (NCBI taxonomy): domain Eukaryota; kingdom Viridiplantae; phylum Streptophyta; class Magnoliopsida; order Brassicales; family Brassicaceae; genus Camelina; species Camelina sativa. Next base: position 33,837 of record NW_010921724.1, read on the forward strand.
GGACAAGGAAGCACAGGCACAGATGAATGAGGAGCTCTCTGGATGGAAACTTGTTGTCGGAGATGTGTTCAGAGAACCAGAAATGTCAAAGCTTCTATGCATTATGGTGGGAGACGGGGTTCGGATTACAGGAATGGCTGTTGTCACCATTGTTTTCGCTGCACTTGGATTCATGTCGCCTGCTTCAAGAGGAATGCTACTAACAGGGATGATTATTCTCTATCTTTTCTTGGGTATTGCTGCTGGGTACGCTGGTGTTCGTCTCTGGAGAACCGTCAAGGGAACTTCAGAAGGATGGAGATCGCTTTCATGGTCCATTGCATGCTTCTTCCC